>NW_027282083.1:0-5000 GCF_046629955.1 Centroberyx affinis | reverse complement strand
CCTTGCAATCTACATTTTTTCAACCGTTTTGGCTCACACATTTCTATTTTACTGTAATAAATGGGAACTGGATCCTGTGGATTTTCCTGTGGATTTTCCTGTGGATTTTCCTCTTACATTTATGATTATTCAACATTACATACCATCACTATTTAGCCACCCATGCATGCATTATGCCACCCCCCACAGTCTGTGAAGGACTTTTCAATGTAGGTATCTACATCAGGTGTTTCACCTTCACACCACTAACTCAGCAGCAGGTTCTCAGGCGTACGCAGGATGTGATGTGTTTTTTGCGTTGCCATGGCGTCACGGTCAGGGTCAGGCATGTGATATGTGCTGAGTGAAGGCTGACTGGGCGCGACGCCATGGGAGACGGCCGGGCCCCATGCCAGCTGTGAGAGGGCACAGGAACGGTGTATGGGGAGTGGATCGGGAGCCAACAGTGAAAAATGATCCAGTTAGACTGCCTGGTTCACAAAGCCCCATCAATGAGTGTCTGTCCATAGCAGAGAGCTGGGTCTATAGCTGTATGGTCCCAGACTCAGGGTCCAGAGCCAACTGCTTAAATTAAGTGTAGGCAACAGAGGCTAAAACTGCTATAAATCAGAGTGGAGAGGACTGAATTCAATTTGATCATAGAACTGACAAAGGAGGAATAATTTCTTCATGATTAAGCATTTAGGGGATGGAATAAGCACAAGAAAAATAAGATGAGGGAAAACACAAAAGGAAACAATTTAATCAAGCAAACAGTCGTAATGCATTAGAAAAATGCAATAATGCATTAGAAGTGGTTCCTCTCCCTTTAGTTTTCTTGTATTTTGCCTTCTTGAAAATGATTTGCCATTCTCTGCTCCCTCCACAGCTCCACAGGCCTGTCTCTTGAGTTTCACAGTTTTATACTGACGCACAATGTTTTTCGCAACTTGTATATGAGTGTAGACAGATTGAGTTTGTGTGTACAGGAGAGTGTGTAGCCTGACCCTTCTGAGGCATAAATGCAATAATAATAATTTCTCTGTCAATAGGAAATTTTAGGGAAGGTCTTTGGCATCAAACATTGCACCTGCCCACATAGGAAATATTTATTAATAATTACTGCTAAAAGAGAGAACAGAGCTGAATAATAGTACCAAGTGTTAAATTCTGAAGGTTAAGAGGGTAGGAAGTGCGTGTGTCTGTGTGTGTGTGCGACCATGTGAGTGTGTGTGTGCTTGGTGTGGGGCAGCAGTAAAGAAAGTGGTAATCAATTCTCATTGAAGGCAAACAGAGCACAATTGCAAACTTCCCCAGCTGCAATTCTCCAGTGGCGAAGCTGGCGCACCACAGGCATGCAAAATGAATCGGTCTCCACTGGATGAAACTAATGCCTTGGCTGAACCCACAGGACTGGAGCAGAGTCATATGCCATATTGCATATTGGATATTGCGGGTGGTGAATTGTTTCTTTTGGATATGCCTCTCAATACAGCATTTAATGCTAGAACTCTTGAGCCAGTGACCTGCTGAGGTATGTTGCGTCTTAAAGGGTTTCACTGAGATCATGAATATTGGCTCAGACCAAACATAAACTTGTCCCTGACAAAACTGTTCAATGAAGAAATTATATGTGTTGGTTGTAAAATTGGAGCTAAAGATTCTCAGCCAGTTGCCAAGACTAAACTTCAGCTCTCCACTTCCCTAAAGGCAGGCATACAGTAAAGTAAATCATTTTGTCATGAACTGCGATAGATTCTTGGATGTTGGCTCCTCTTTTATGAATGGTAAAATCTTGTAATGTGAGTATTCCTCAGACAAAAAGTCCCATTGTGTCTACCAGCCCTGACAGCCAGTCCCTTGTCTGTGGTATTATGTGTTTAGAGTGCTTTCAGAACACTCACCTGTTCCAGCTTGTCCTTTCGTCGGAGCCAGATGGATGCAGAATAGCCCTGTTGTTGGACAGCACTGTAGATGCTGCTTTCCACCCGGGATAGAGAGGGGAGGTGTGCTGGGGGAGCCTCATGCCCCCTTAACCCTAGACCTGACAGTTCCATCGATGACCTGTGTTTGGGTGAGGCGCGCACATACACACACACACACACACACACACACACACACACAGCCAAGCACACACACAGAGATGCTGTCACTCACAAACTCCTATCTTCCCTCTTGTCATTCAATAGCTGAATCAGCCACGGTACATCTACAGTATCCACCCTGTCTGTGTGGCCAGAGCACCAGTGACTCCTCGCTCTCCCACACACTGGGTGGGGTGGAGTGTGTGTCAGCGGGGTGGGGTTGAGGGGAGGGTGGCGGGGGGGGGGGTCTCCCAGGCTGGATGGGAGGGGCGGCTGGGCTTGTGGAAGGGGCGGAGGTGCAACAGGAGCTGCTGCAGAGGATGAGACAGAGAGTGGCAGACAGAGTAGAAGAGTAATCTGATTGAGAAAAGTATGGAAATACAATGAGGAGACTATCAGGCATGAAGACACGCACAGTCTCTCACACGCACATACACACACACACACACACACACACACACAAATGTATGATATCTAATTTTACACACTTGCACTGCACATACAGAATACTGATGGGCAGACACAGAATGTCCTGAGGTAGCCTCACCTTCAGACACCTCCTGCAGAGCGCCTGAAAGACACCATATACACCATGTGAACAGGGCACACACACACACACACACACACACACACACACACACACACACACAAACGATGACAGGAGTTTATTATAGTCTGCACAGTTTATGTTGTGGATATAGAAAGTTGCGAGCAGAAATGATTTTGCACTGATGTCATTTAAAACTTAAATTTTACATTTTAATTTAAAACTTTTAATTGCTAGATTTGGTCTTGGCAGCAGTTCTTGCAGGACATTTCAAAATGAGACCATGATAGCTGTCATTATTTTTAGGAATATCTCATTTTGCATGCGAGCTCTACCCACCTTTCAGCTTCCCAACAGAAGATACTGAGGTTAATAAGCTATTACTCTGGCTGGAGTGTACCTACTTAACAATTGTTTTTGAACGGCACACTAATTCTGTACCACCCTACAGCGAATTTCAATACTCAACCTGCTGAGAAGGCTTTTTTTTTTCTTTTCCCCCTCCTGATACCTTCCCAATGCCCATAAGCAATGATGATCCATCAGCGAGGGAGTATAGAATATGTAAATGCCCCTGGACCCTGCACACACACAGTTTAGCACCATACATCTTTTTCACTGTAAAGCCGCATAGGTGCTTAATCATCAATGGCAGCTCAAATTACACTGAATAGTGCATAGGGCACATGCTATGCAGCACATGGCAAATATTTTCTATTTCATTTTTAGTCGGTCTACATGAGCAAATAAACACATTGTTTTCACAAATAAACGCATCATTATTCTTCTTCTTCATTAATTTTGCTTTTTCACTATTAGTCCAGATTGACACCTCAGAGCAAAATGAAAACTACAATATCAATATTTTATTCTCATACAATAAAGGCAAGCAATTTTAGTACAGCAATGAACAGGCAACCTGAACTCAGTTCAGCTAAGTGGGAAACAATTTAGCCAAACTGTTCCCACTTAGGTGAAAACCTGCAGCGGGGCTGATGTGCACCAGCAGCCCCGGTGAATGTTGTTCGCAGGGGAGCAAAACCCTGACACAGCTTTAAGGATTAAGGAAGTGGAGCAGAATATCTTGAGACACACAATTAGTAGTACAGTGGCTCTGGCACTGTGGCCTCTAAAACCCAATTTGTCCTGTGTGCTCGCCTCTGCAATGACTGAAAGAGGCCAGACAGTGGGGGAGATTGGGCTGGAGCGTGGTGGGAGGATCTAGAAGGGAAGGCTGTCGATGCTGGTCGCCCAGGGGAGTTTCTGCCGGGCGATGTAAAGGAAGAAGAGGAATGCTGGCTGGAAATCTTTACTGGAATAATCTGCTTTCCAACAAAATTGAATCAGGTTTGACCTTGTATCTTATCTTCTATCTTCCTTCCACATTAGTTTTCTCATCAATGTACAATCAAAATCTTTCAGCAGCTTATTTACTAAACCGTGTGCTTGCAATTGTGGAAATTATGTAAATAAATAACAAACAAACAAACAAACAAAATAGCTCATGATTATCATGCATTTTATTGGAAATGAGACATACAATACATAGGTATTTGCAAAATCAACATGTAACTTAACATCATAACAAATAAAAATTTCATACAAAACATTCAAACAAAAATTCTCCAAATGCTCAAACAGAATTAAAAGACAAAGTACAGTAGGTGCTGAGCACAAAATGCTATTATTAATCTTTATTAAAGTTGTTTTGGCTGAAATATTTCAACAGTTCAGATCAGGTTACATTCATGTGTAAACATTGGTATGAGGCAAGACATTGGCAGGTTGGAAAAATTACAGTTATTACACTGTCCTTCCTTTCATTGCTTCATTTACAATTAAATGCAGTCTCAGGACTTAGAGGTAGCCCCTGTCTATGCTGGTTCAAACACAACATTTTGTTTGTAATCAGAAAATAATTTGACAAACCAATCCTCTACAGGCAGCTTGCTCTGAACCCTGCTTTTTTTGGTTGAGGACATCAACATGTCAGTAATACAGTAAATGAGCTCAAAGCCAGTATTCATAGGGGCGCACCATGTCCTGGTCCCTCAGCGATGAATAATAACATTTATCAGCTGTGAAATGTGCAAAGAAACAAATTTTCCTTCCCCCACCATCTGCTATACACTGTAGCTTCTCCGATCTCCAACTGTAATGATAGTTTGATCCAGGGCACTTGTGACAAAATACACTCGGAAGAGGAAAACCTTTCTGGGAGCTACATTTGATTTAGTAGTTTCTATTACCACACATGGTCTATCTTTGATACACTAGTTTCAATTGACATACCGCCACAAGAAGAAGGCATGGATGGGAGTTTTCTATTCAACTATCATAAACATTTACGTAGATACATATTGTACATACCCTATTCATTTCCCAACAAA
>NW_027282082.1:7500-27500 GCF_046629955.1 Centroberyx affinis | reverse complement strand
TCAGATGTAGAAACTGTTCTTCAGACTCAGATATAGAAACTGTTCTTCAGTCTCAGATGTAGAAACTGTTCTTCAGTCTCAGATATAGAAACTGTTCTTCAGACTCTGAAACTGTTCTTCAGTCTCAGATGTAGAAACTGTTCTTCAGTCTCAGATATAGAAACTGTTCTTCAGACTCAGATGTAGAAACTGTTCTTCAGTCTCAGATGTAGAAACTGTTCTTCAGTCTCAGATATAGAAACTGTTCTTCAGTCTCAGATATAGAAACTGTTCTTCAGACTCAGATATAGAAACTGTTCTTCAGACTCTGAAACTGTTCTTCAGTCTCAGATATAGAAACTGTTCTTCAGTCTCAGATATAGAAACTGTTCTTCAGTCTCAGATATAGAAACTGTTCTTCAGACTCAGATGTAGAAACTGTTCTTCAGTCTCAGATGTAGAAACTGTTCTTCAGACTCAGATATAGAAACTGTTCTTCAGTCTCAGATGTAGAAACTGTTCTTCAGTCTCAGATATAGAAACTGTTCTTCAGACTCTGAAACTGTTCTTCAGTCTCAGATGTAGAAACTGTTCTTCAGTCTCAGATATAGAAACTGTTCTTCAGACTCAGATGTAGAAACTGTTCTTCAGTCTCAGATGTAGAAACTGTTCTTCAGTCTCAGATATAGAAACTGTTCTTCAGTCTCAGATATAGAAACTGTTCTTCAGTCTCAGATATAGAAACTGTTCTTCAGTCTCAGATATAGAAACTGTTCTTCAGACTCAGATATAGAAACTGTTCTTCAGACTCTGAAACTGTTCTTCAGTCTCAGATATAGAAACTGTTCTTCAGTCTCAGATATAGAAACTGTTCTTCAGTCTCAGATATAGAAACTGTTCTTCAGACTCTGAAACTGTTCTTCAGTCTCAGATATAGAAACTGTTCTTCAGTCTCAGATATAGAAACTGTTCTTCAGACTCAGATATAGAAACTGTTCTTTAGTCTCAGATATAGAAACTGTTCTTCAGACTCTGAAACTGTTCTTCAGTCTCAGATATAGAAACTGTTCTTCAGTCTCAGATATAGAAACTGTTCTTCAGTCTCAGATATAGAAACTGTTCTTCAGTCTCAGATGTAGAAACTGTTCTTCAGACTCAGATATAGAAACTGTTCTTCAGACTCAGATGTAGAAACTGTTCTTCAGTCTCAGATGTAGAAACTGTTCTTCAGACTCAGATGTAGAAACTGTTCTTCAGTCTCAGATATAGAAACTGTTCTTCAGTCTCAGATATAGAAACTGTTCTTCAGTCTCAGATATAGAAACTGTTCTTCAGTCTCAGATATAGAAACTGTTCTTCAGACTCAGATGTAGAAACTGTTCTTCAGACTCAGATATAGAAACTGTTCTTCAGTCTCAGATATAGAAACTGTTCTTCAGACTCAGATGTAGAAACTGTTCTTCAGACTCAGATATAGAAACTGTTCTTCAGACTCAGATGTAGAAACTGTTCTTCAGACTCAGATATAGAAACTGTTCTTCAGTCTCAGATATAGAAACTGTTCTTCAGTCTCAGATATAGAAACTGTTCTTCAGACTCAGATATAGAAACTGTTCTTCAGACTCAGATATAGAAACTGTTCTTCAGACTCAGATGTAGAAACTGTTCTTCAGTCTCAGATGTAGAAACTGTTCTCCAGTCTCAGATATAGAAACTGTTCTTCAGTCTCAGATATAGAAACTGTTCTTCAGTCTCAGATATAGAAACTGTTCTTCAGTCTCAGATATAGAAACTGTTCTTCAGTCTCAGATGTAGAAACTGTTCTTCAGTCTCAGATGTAGAAACTGTTCTTCAGTCTCAGGGTTAATATCTGGAGCATCTTGTGTCTCTCAGGTATTTCCTGGTCGGTCAGAGAGACGGCGTCCAGAGAGCAGAGTTTCCCTAAGATCAACACCGAACCTTCGCTTCCCAAGAGCAACTCTGGATACTCGCTCAGCTCGCTCTTCAAAGGTGAGGAGGGCGGGACGTCCCGTCAGCAGGAGGTCACAGGTTCGACCCCCTGTGTCCTGCTCCTGGACCGGGCCTCAGGCAGCAGCCGTGTGGAACAGCAGTAGAGATAAAACAGATGGACTGTAGAATATGGACATGTACATTATAGAGACAGACAGGTTACTGTGATCTTCTCTCTCCAGGTAAAGCTAAAGCTGGAGGCTTCCAGTCTTTCTCAGAGTGTGAGTATAGATATATTTTTAGTATATGAGTACACTGAGCATGAGTAATATTTTGCGTTTTGAGTATATGAGTATTTTTTAGTATACACGTATATTAAGTATATTGACCCTGTGAATGTACACAGTGACTGATGTTGGTGTTTTTGTGTTTTAGCGCTCAGCGACTCGTCTGTCAGGCATTACGCTCCAGAGCTCCGGAAACCTAAATCTGAATACAAGGTGAATATCAGACTGATAATCTGAATATCAGAGTGAATAATATGAATATCAGACTGATAATCTGAATATCAGAGTGAATAATATGAATATTAGACTGATAATCTGAATATCAGAGTGAATAAAGATGAAATATAATCTAAATAAGGTGAAGCCGTTCCTGGTCCATTAATGATGATGTCATCTTGTTGTGATGTCAGGATTACATCAGTGATTGGTCGCCTGAGGAGACCGTCCAGAGAATGCAACAAGGAAAGGTAAGACGGGTCTGCAGAAACCTGTCTCGCTCTAACAGTAGAAACCTGTCTGTCTCTCTTAACAGTAGAAACCTGTCTGTCTCTCTTAACAGTAGAAACCTGTCTGTCTCTCTTAACAGTAGAAACCTGTCTGTGTCTCTAACAGCTGTAACCTGATAATGACGGCTCACTTTTTTTTCTCACCGAAATTTCCTGACAGTCTTTTCTGTAGTAATAACTGTAGTAGTAACTGCAGTAATAACTGCAGTTATTACTGCAGTAATAACTGCAGTAATAACTGTAGTAATAACTGCAGTAATAACTGCAGTTATTACTGCAGTAATAACTGCAGTAATAACTGTAGTAGTAACTGCAGTAATAACTGCAGTAATAACTGCAGTAATAACTGTAGTAATAACTGTAGTAGTAACTGTAGTAATAACTGTAGTAATAACTGTAGTAGTAACTGTAGTAATAACTGTAGTAATAACTAACTGTAGTAATAACTGCAGTAATAACTGTAGTAATAACTGTAGTAATAACTGCAGTAATAACTGTAGTAATAACTGCAGTAATAACTGTAGTAATAACTGTAGTAATAACTGTAGTAATAACTGTAGTAATAACTAACTGTAGTAATAACTGCAGTAATAACTGTAGTAATAACTGTAGTAATAACTGCAGTAATAACTGTAGTAATAACTGTAGTAATAACTGTAGTAATAACTGCAGTAATAACTGTAGTAGTAACTGTAGTAATAACTGTAGTAATAACTAACTGTAGTAATAACTGTAGTAATAACTGTAGTAATAACTGCAGTAGTAACTGTAGTAATAACTGTAGTAATAACTGCAGTAATAACTGCAGTAATAACTGCAGTAATAACTGCAGTAATAACTGTAGTAATAACTGTAGTAATAACTGTAGTAATAACTGTAGTAATAACTGTAGTAATAACTGTAGTAATAACTGCAGTAGTAACTGTAGTAATAACTGTAGTAATAACTGTAGTAATAACTGTAGTAATAACTGTAGTAATAACTGCAGTAATAACTGTAGTAATAACTGCAGTAATAACTGCAGTAATAACTGTAGTAATAACTGTAGTAATAACTGTAGTAATAACTGCAGTATTGTTTTCCCTGCCAGGTGTTTTCTCTGGAGAAGTTTCGCTCTCTGCAGGACAAGCTGCTGCTGTTGGACCAGGCTGTCAGAGTGCATGATGGGAACGTCATCACCGCCGTAAACATTCACACTTTATATTCACTTTTCAAACAACTTTATTAACAATAATAACTACACATCTGTCCAGTGTAACTGTGTGTTATCTAGGGCTGTCCGAATACCACGTTTTGGGCTTCGGAGCTTCGGTAGTAATCAACAGCAAATATTCGAAGCTTCGGCCGCAGCGGGGGGTGTGTGTGTGTGTGTGTGTGTGTGTGTGTGTGTTGTGTGTGTGTGTGTGTGTGTGTGTGTGTGTTAAGAGTCACGCACCTTCAAACTGCTTGGCTCTCCATACACAGGTAACAGTTCACCCGACAAAGTTCACACCTAGTCACAGTTCCTCCTCACAAAAACCTCCTCACAGCGCTGAAAACATACTGAACATACAGCCAGAGAGAGAGAGAGAGAGAGAGAGAGAGAGAGAAGAGAGAGAGAGAGAGAGAGAGAGAGAGAGAGAGAGAGAGAGAGAGAGAGAGAGAGAGAGAGAGAGAGAGAGAGAGAGAGAGAGAGGTTCCAGGAGAGGGTCAAGCTAGAAAGTGAATGAAGAGAGGGAGCGGTAGTAGCGAGAAAGTCGGTGAATCAGAGAAATAAAACTTTATTTTCTGATCGTTTCACAGCGGTTACATTCTAAAGCGCAGAGAGGGAGGGAGGGAGGGAGAGAGAGAGAGAGAGAGAGAGAGAGAGAGAGAGAGAGAGAGAGAGAGAGAGAGAGAGAGAGAGAGAGAGAGAGAGAGAGAGAGAGAGAGAGAGAGAGAGAGAGAGAGAGAGAGAGAGAGAGAGAGAGAGAGAGAGAGAGAGAGAGAGAGAGCGAGCCCTGTATCAAAATACCGGTAGCCTACCTTAGAAAAAAGATTTTAAAAGAAAAGATCAACAGAGAAATGTGTTGCTGCTGCTTCTCCTGAGTTTTGTTCAGCAGATTTGAAACTGGCAGCTTGAATTTCAGGTCGTAGTTTTTTCTCTGTGTCGCCATGGCGATCAGCAGATGTGACTGAGGTTTGAATGCAAGTAAAAAAAAAAAAAGAAACCGCTTCGCAGCGTCAATGGCAACCGGCTTACGGATTACATATAAAATTACATTTAAAAAAACGAATATCCGAATCCCAAAATTGAAAACCGAATATCTACCCAACGAACGAATATCCGAATAGTGAATATCGGGATATCGGGTCCAGCCCTCCTGTTATCTGCTGTAGATTTCTCCTCAGCTCAGTGTTTTACTCTCTTCCTTCATCTCAGGTTCTGATCTATCTGAAGAAATCTCTCAGTAAAGGTGAGACTGCTGCAGGATTCGGTCAGCAAAGATTTTCTTTACACAGAGATATCAAACTTCAGCTGAAACCTCATCGAACTTCATTGTTTGAATGTGTGATGTAGTTAATGATTATGATAATGATTGCTGTTTGAAATCCATGTGAAGCCTGTTGGGATAATCTGATAAACTGAGGCAGAGCTGCTCCAAACACCGTGTGGCTTTATCAAGACGTTTGAAATATTTCCAAATTTCCTTTTATCTGTTTCGGTTTAGTCGTTTGACCCCTCTGTGTTTCCGTCTGTTATATTTCACTTGTTTGACCCCTCTGTGTTTCCGTCTGTTATATTTCACTTGTTTGACCCCTCTGTGTTTCCGTCTGTTATATTTCACTTGTTTGACCCCTCTGTGTTTCTGTCTGTTATATTTCACTTGTTTGACCCCTCTGTGTTTCCGTACAGAGGTTTTGTTTCGGGAGCTGGAGTCCAGGCAGACGGCTCTCAGACATTTCATCCACTATCTGACTGAAACTAAAGAGCAGAGACTCCTGATGGAGCTGTTCAGGTCTACAGCTTCTGTTTCTACATCTATACACTATCTATAACTTCTGTTTCTGCATCACTTGGTGAATGGTTTTACCCAGAGTGCCTTGCAGCACCATGAGCCACCAGCTGACTGCAGATCAGTTTTGGTCCTGCAGCGTTTCACAGCAGATCTTCATCTGAATCTGAATCTGAATCTGAATCTGACACTAAAAACGAGAAATATCAGAAATTTACAGCCATGTTTTCTACTGTAACACTCCTCCTCCTCTTCCTCTCCTCCTCCTCTTCCTCTGCTCTTCTTCATCTCTTCCTCCTCCTCCTCCTCTCTGCCTCTCCTCCTCCTCCTCTTCCTCTCCTCCTCCTCCTCTCTGCCTCTGCTCTTGTTCGTCTCTTCCTCTCCTCCTCCTCTTCCTCTGCTCTTCTTCCTCTCTTCCTCTCCTTCTCTTCCTCTGTTCTTCTTCATCTCTTCCTCCTCCTCTTCCTCTCCTCCTCCTCTTCCTCTTCCTCTGCTCTTCTTCGTCTCTTCCTCCTCCTCTTCCTCTCTGCAGGGCTCTGGGCAGGACAGAGGACATGGCGGTATGTAGTATATATACAGTGTATTAGTACACACGAGTAATACACATAATAGGACATCTAGTAGTACAATGTAGTGGTACACTTGCGTAGTACACATCAACAGTACACTGTAGTAGTACACACCAGTACTGGATCAGGCTGATGTCACTTCCTGTCTGTCTCCATGGCGACCGGCAGCTGCTTCAGTATAAAGAACACCTCAGTATTACAGACGAGAACAAGAGGAGGGACTTCCTGAAGAGCTGCATCAGGTACTTCAAAGTACTTTATACTACCTTAGAATACTTTGGACTACTGTAGTTTACTATAGTCATTGTATTTTACTAACTAGCCTTGTACTGTGTACTGGTCAGCTCCCAGTAGAAACCAGCAGAAGATGGTTGTAATGATAAATGCTAACTGGTTGTGAAGCAGCCAGCTCAGTAACCAGCAGGTTTACTGGTTTGTTCCCAGTCTTCCTTTTTCCCCAGAAGATGCAGTTCATGTTCAAGACCACTTCACCCTGCTGGAGCGGCAGATCATCATCGAGGTGAGAACCGTCTGCTGCTGTCACTGACCGCTTTAAACCGCTTTAAACCGCTTTAAACCGGTTTAAACCGGTTTAAACCATCTCTGACCGGTTTTTTGCCTCTCTGCCTCTTGGCTCCTCGTCCTCTTGGACCAGGTCTTTGCTTCATGGTTCTTACTCTCCTTGTTCTCCTGACTGGATCCTTGCTTGTGTTGTATGAAAATCTCATGTGTCGCTTTGGATAAAAGCGTCTGCCAAATGTGAAATTGTAAATTGTAAATCGTTTAAACTGTGTTGTTGTTGTTGTTGTTGTTGTTGTTGTTGTTGCCTAGGCGACCGACGGGCAGGCGGAGAGCGGAGGGAAAGTGGAAATCTTCCAGAAGTTTCCCAGACGAGCTTCTATCCTCAACATGCCGCTCATCACCACACTGTACTACTGCTGCTTCTACCACTACAGCGAGACCGAGGTGGGCCAGTTCAGACCGGTTCAGACCAGTTTAGACCGGTTCAGACCAGTTTAGACTGGGTTAGACCAGTTCAGACCGGTTCAGACCGGGTTAGACCAGTTCAGACCGGGTTAGACCAGTTCAGACCAGTTTAGACCGGGTTAGACCGGGTTAGACCAGTTTAGACCGGGTTAGACCGGGTTAGACCAGTTCAGACCGGTTCAGACGGGGTTAGACCAGTTCAGACCAGTTCAGACCGGTTCAGACGGGGTTAGACCAGTTCAGACCAGTTTAGACCAGTTCGGACCGGTTCAGACCGGGTTAGACCAGTACAGGTCCTCGATACAGACATCTTTAATAGTTACAGACCAATTTCTAATCTTCCCTTTCTCTCTAAAGTCTTGGACAGACCAGCATCTGTCCTGCAGTCTCAGTCTGTCTTCATGTCTCTCCACAGCAGACTGATCTCTCCACAGCAGACTGATCTCTCTCCACAGCAGACTGATCTCTCCACAGCAGACTGATCTCTCCACAGCAGACTGATCTCTCTCCACAGCAGACTGATCTCTCCACAGCAGACTGATCTCTCCACAGCAGACTGATCTCTCCACAGCAGACTGATCTCTCCTCAGACTTGCAGCAGACTCTGTTTCTCCAGACAGACAAACCGTCTGAACTCGCTGAGTCAGGTGTTTGCTGTAGATTTGTCTGGAAGCCGCTCTGATTGGAGGAGTGATGGGAGGGGAGGAGCTTGGTGAAACATGGCTCCGCCCCTCCGTCTGACAGACAGACAGTTTGACAGGAACCTGCTGGAAGTTCAACCTGCTGTATTCTCTGGTTCTGCCACTAGATGGAGGCAGATACAAAGCACTGTCTCACACAAGTACTGTAGTACTGATACTAGTGATACTGATACTGTCTGCCTGTCTCTCTCTCTGCCTGTCTGTCTGCCTGTCTGTCTCTCTGCCTGTCTGTCTCTCTGCCTGCCTGTCTGTCTGTCTGTCTCTCTGCCTGTCTCTCTCTCTGCCTGTCTGCCTGTCTGTCTGTCTCTCTGCCTGTCTCTCTCTCTGCCTGTCTGTCTGCCTGTCTGTCTCTCTGCCTGTCTGTCTGTCTGTCTGTCTGTCTGTCTGTCTGTCTGTCTGTCTCTCTGTCTGTCTCTCTGTCTCTCTGCCTGTCTGTCTCTCTGCCTGTCTCTCTCTCTGCCTGTCTGTCTCTCTGCCTGTCTCTCTCTCTGCCTGTCTCTCTCTCTGCCTGTCTGTCTGCCTGTCTGTCTCTCTGCCTGTCTCTCTCTCTGCCTGTCTGTCTGCCTGTCTGTCTCTCTGCCTGTCTGTCTCTCTGCCTGTCTCTCTCTCTGCCTGTCTGTCTGCCTGTCTGTCTCTCTGCCTGTCTGTCTCTCTGCCTGCCTGTCTGTCTGTCTGTCTGTCTCTCTGCCTGTCTGTCTCTCTGCCTGTCTGTCTGTCTGCCTGCCTGTCTGTCTGTCTGTCTGTCTCTCTGCCTGTCTCTCTCTCTCTCCAGGGAACCTACAGCAGTCCAGCGAACATCCGTCAGACCTTCAGGGTGAGAACCGACTTCATTTCAATTTCTATAACTTTAGACTTTATTACTGACAATAAAACTCAACTGAAACCCAGGACAATAATAACAATAATAATGATAAAATAAAATCAGGCATCCTCGTGTCTCCTCAGAATCAGCTCAGGTGGAGAGCAGCGAGGTATCGATCGGTTCATCGATCAGACCGCATCGCGTTAATAAGAAAATATCGGCTTGATATTCGGTCACTAACCTCCTGACCTTTGACCCCAGATAGCGGAGAAGCAGTTCTTTGTGACGGCCCTGGCGGCGCGGGCGAAGCTGAAGGCCTGGCTGGACGTGGACTCTCTGTTCAGCAGCAGGAACTGGCTCGGCTTCAGCAGGAGGAAGAGTCCGCTCAGCTTCCACCGGGTCGTGGACGTCCTGCAGAAGAACAACGCTCCTGTCCAGGTACGAGCCGCCTGGCCCCGCCCCCTGCCGCCTGGCCCCGCCCCCTGTTCCTCTGGCCCCGCCCCCTGCCGCCTGGCCCCGCCCCCTGTTCCTCTGGCCTCCCGGACAGGAAGAGGCGTTCTGGCCCTGCCAGAGTATTATTATTAATATTATGAATATTACTGTATTATTATGAATATGATTATTATCATTAATATGAGTATTTTGCGGAGCAGGTGCTGCAGCAGTACGTGGGTCTGGTGGACGATGCGGAGCTGAAGATCAGTCTGGCTCAGAAACATAAATGTCACGACATCGTCATTAATGTGAGACTCATTACACTGATGTTACATTCATATTAGATTGATACCACCCTGATATTAGATACATATGGGATCAATATTGACAGTATTGTCATGATGATTGATTGGCGTTTCTCTGGGCCGATCAGACTTACCGAGACCTAAAGGACCGGCAGCTGTTGCTAGGATACCGGGGGAAAGTGGGGCGAGGTTCAGCGGAGGAGAGGAAGATCGACGAGCTGCTCAGCAACTCGGTGAGGAGGGAGGGGGGGAGTTACCCCAGTTACCCCACTGTTACCCCACTGTTACCCCACTGTTGCCCCAGTGTTGCCCCACTGTTGCCCCACTGTTACCCCACTGTTGCCCCAGTGTTGCCCCACTGTTGCCCCACTGTTGCCCTGACCTGTTACCCCACTGTTGCCCCACTGTTACCCCACTGTTGCCCCAGTGTTACCCCACTGTTACCCCACTGTTGCCCCAGTGTTGCCCCAGTGTTGCCCCAGTGTTACCCCACTGTTGCCCTGACCTGTTACCCCAACTGACTTATTTGTTGGTTTGAATGTGATCTTCACTTCAGCAGCTCACAGACTAACAGACATTTTGTCTTTTCTCAGCAAATCCGATGGAAGAACTGATCTGAACTGATCTGAACTGATCTGAACTGATCTGAACTGATCTGAACTGATCTGAACTGATCTGAACATTTCAGGGACTGTTGGACTTGATTTGAACTGAAATCAACAGTCTGAGCAGTTTGTCTGATTCTCTGCTGATATGACAGAAGAAGAAGAGTCTAGTGTTATCTGAAACAGACTGGAGGTCTGTTTGCTCCGGTCAGCATGTTCACAAAGAGGAGCGCTTCATTTGTCTGCCTGCAGCGCGCCGGGTGGAGTTTCCATGTCAGTCCTGCAGCTTCAACATTCCCCAGCCAACTTCACATTTTATAAACATGGAAGAAAAACTACTGTACAAATAAAAATGTTAATTTTTAACTGTGAACTGTCTGTTGCTTTACTTGTTTCTGGTCTGTTAATATAGAACCTCCTCGGTCTGGTCAGTCCAGCAGGAAGTGACCTCTGACCCCTGGCATCAGTCACATCACCATGCTGTGACAAGATTCAAATGAAATCTTGATCAGTAAACTTTATATCAGCACTGTGTTCAAGTCAAAAGTCAATATGGGCAGTGAGGACCTGTTTGGGGCCACGCAGAGATTTATCCTTCCCTGCTTCACTCCTTCATTTAAAAAGAAAAGAACCAAAATTAAACTAAAACCAGCAGTCAGTTAGCATAACTTCACAGTTTAACATCATGAAGAGTTTAACTTCAAGTTAGTTTAACTTCACTAACAGTTTAACTTCACTAACAGTTTAACTAACAGTGTGAAAGCTGTCAGTTTACTGGCTGATCCAACACTGAACATCTGATAAATAATAATCAAATCAAATCACTGGTACTTAGTTTCACATAGATTGATCATGTCTGGTTACTCTCCAATAGATTGATCATGTCTGGTTACTCTCCAATAGATTGATCATGTCGATAGATTGATCATGTCCAGAACTGGACCAGAACTTAGCTCTATAGCACTTACTCTCGTTGTTCTCTCCTATCTAGAAACTTGCTTGTGTTGTATGCAAATCTCATGTGTAAGTCGCTTTGGATAAAAGCGTCTGCCAAATGTGAAATTGTAAATTGTAATTGTATGTCTGATTAGTTTCCAGTAGATTGATCATGTCGATAGATTGATCATGTCTGATTAGTTTCCAGTAGATTAATCATGCCAGTAGATTGATCATGTTTATAGATTGATCATGTCTGATTAGTTTCCAATAGATTGATCATGTCGATAGATTGATCATGTCTGATTAGTTTCCAATAGATTAATCACGTCAATAGATTGATCATGTCTGGTTAAAGCAGCTTCCTCCTTTTCTGTTTGTTTCAATAGATATTTTTCCAATTAATATTTTACAGAGAGACAGGATGAATAAATGATGGTCTGTCACCTCAGCGATGTACAGACAGACTGACAGACAGACTGTCCGTCTGTTTTCTTTCCTCTTCACCGGTTCTAGTCACGTGACGTGATGTTGGTCTCGTGCAGGATGTCTGTTCACTTCACTCTGCTGCACGAGGAGGCGCGAGGCAGACAATGACCGGAGAGCAGCGGTGAGTGGCTTCATTCAGCTCTTTAATTAAACCGTCTAATTAGATTAATTAAACCGTTTAATTGAGCCGTTTAATTAACCGGTTTAAGATTGGCCCGGCCGAGCCAAACATCATATTAGTCCTGTGGTATTCCTATAATATTCCTATAGTGTCTTTTCTGTACTATAGCATCACTATAGATGAGAGTGAGAATGTCGTCATTTTTATATCGACTTTTCAGATGGATGGTTAATTTGCTCGGTAATTGATTAATTGGCTTCACTCCGCGGGTCTTTTGTCAGTAAACAAAGGAAGGATCAATATTTAAGGAGCAGACGCAGCAGATTGATTCAGATTTTTTGGTTTGCCTTCATATTTCCTTTTATTGATTAATTTACATTAGTCATTTACTTTAAGTCCTGCAGGTTTCTGTCCTGCCAGCTAATTAAAGTTAATTACAGTTAATGACTTTCACCTGGCATAAACCTGATGAGAAGGTTAGAATGAAAACCAATCAATTAAAAACAGAAAAATACTCATCCATTAATAATCAGTAGCAGAAGAATCATTAATTAATCAACACTGAAAAAATCACCAATTAATAATCTCGGTAAAATAATCACCAGCTAATCAACAGTAAAATAATCAATAGTTGACTAATCATTGCTAACAGAATTTTCTTCAATGTTAAACATGCTGACATGAATCAGGCTGAATTCCAGTTTAAGGAGGTTGCTAGGTTACAGTCAGATTGAGTGTTGTTGCTAGGTTACAGTCAGGTTAATTATTGTTGCTAGGTTACAGTCAGGTTGTGTGTTGTTGCTAGGTTACAGTCAGGTTAATTATTGTTGCTAGGTTACAGTCAGGTTGTGTGTTGTTGCTAGGTTACAATCAGGTTAATTGTTGTTGCTAGGATATAGTCAGGTTGTGTGTGGTTGCTAGGTTACAGTCAGGTTAATTGTTGCTAGGTTACAGTCAGGTTGTGTGTTGGTGTTAGGTTACAGTCAGGTTGAGTTTTGTTGCTAGGTTACAGTCAGGTTGAGTGTTGTTGCTAGGTTACAGTCAGATTGAGTGTTGTTGCTAGGTTACAGTCAGATTGAGTGTTGTTGCTAGGTTACTGTCAGGTTAATTGTTGTTGCTAGGTTACAGTCAGATTGAGTGTTGTTGCTAGGTTACAGTCAGGTTAATTATTGTTGCTAGGTTACAGTCAGGTTGTGTGTTGTTGCTAGGTTACAGTCAGGTTGTGTGTTGTTGCTAGGTTACAGTCAGGTTGAGTGTTGTTGCTAGGTTACAGTCAGGTTGTGTGTTGTTGCTAGGTTACAGTCAGGTTGAGTGTTGTTGCTAGGTTACAGTCAGGTTGTGTGTTGTTGCTAGGTTACAGTCAGGTTAATTATTGTTGCTAGGTTACAGTCAGGTTGTGTGTTGTTGCTAGGTTACAATCAGGTTAATTGTTGTTGCTAGGATATAGTCAGGTTGTGTGTGGTTGCTAGGTTACAGTCAGGTTAATTGTTGCTAGGTTACAGTCAGGTTGTGTGTTGGTGTTAGGTTACAGTCAGGTTGAGTTTTGTTGCTAGGTTACAGTCAGGTTGAGTGTTGTTGCTAGGTTACAGTCAGATTGAGTGTTGTTGCTAGGTTACAGTCAGATTGAGTGTTGTTGCTAGGTTACTGTCAGGTTAATTGTTGTTGCTAGGTTACAGTCAGATTGAGTGTTGTTGCTAGGTTACAGTCAGGTTAATTATTGTTGCTAGGTTACAGTCAGGTTGTGTGTTGTTGCTAGGTTACAGTCAGGTTGTGTGTTGTTGCTAGGTTACAGTCAGGTTGAGTGTTGTTGCTAGGTTACAGTCAGGTTGAGTTTTGTTGCTAGGTTACAGTCAGGTTGAGTGTTGTTGCTAGGTTACAGTCAGGTTGTGTGTTGTTGCTAGGTTACAGTCAGGTTGAGTTTTGTTGCTAGGTTACAGTCAGGTTGAGTGTTGTTGCTAGGTTACAGTCAGATTGAGTGTTGTTGCTAGGTTACAGTCAGGTTGTGTGTTGTTGCTAGGTTACAGTCAGATTGTGTGTTGTTGCTAGGTTACAGTCAGGTTAATTATTGTTGCTAGGTTACAGTCAGGTTAATTATTGTTGCTAGGTTACAGTCAGGTTGTGTGTTGTTGCTAGGTTACAATCAAGTTAATTGTTGTTGCTAGGATACAGTCAGGTTGTGTGTTGTTGCTAGGTTACAGTCAGGTTGTGTGTTGTTGCTAGGTTACAGTCAGGTTGAGTGTTGTTGCTAGGTTACAGTCAGGTTGAGTGTTGTTGCTAGGTTACAGTCAGGTTGAGTGTTGTTGCTAGGTTACAGTCAGGTTGAGTGTTGTTGCTAGGTTACAGTCAGGTTAATTGTTGCTAGGTTACAGTCAGGTTGAGTGTTGTTGCTAGGTTACAGTCAGGTTGAGTGTTGTTGCTAGGTTACAGTCAGGTTGAGTGTTGTTGCGAGGTTACAGTCAGGTTGAGTGTTGTTGCTAGGTTACAGTCAGGTTGAGTGTTGTTGCTAGGTTACAGTCAGGTTGAGTGTTGTTGCTAGGTTACAGTCAGGTTGTGTGTTGTTGCTAGGTTACAGTCAGGTTAATTACTGTATCTGGGTTAGATTCTATAATAAAATATCCAGAGAAAATCTTCAGCTCAGAAACAGCCTGAGGCTGCATGACTAACGGGTGTGAAAAGGGCGTGCGACATCCGTCACTAATGGAACGAGACACAGTGACCTGGTCTGCAACTGGAACACAATAGAGAGAGAGAAGGGGGGGGGGGGGGAGAAGGGGGGAGGAGAGAGAGAGAGAGAGACAGAGAGAGAGAAGGGGAGAGAGAGAGAGAGAGAGAGATAGAGAGAGAGAGAGAGAGAGAGAGAGAGAGGAGAAGACACAGATCAATAAACCCAGTCCTGCTCTCTGCTTCATTATCCTTCAGTCTGAGACAGACACAGACAGACACAGACAGACACAGACACAGACACAGACAGACACAGACAGACAGACACAGACACAGACAGACACAGACAGACACAGACCGTCTGGACACATGGACACAAACTGCTTCCTGCTGTTATTGGCTAACAGCTGATTAATTATTCATGTCAGAAGGTCGGAGCTTCTCGTCTTCAGTTCAGATTTTCGGTTTCAGAAGAAAAACTAAAACTGAGATTTTCCCAGTGAGAGATTTCCTGTCTCACTTTGTTCACTGTTCTTCACTGATTTAATATGACCACAGTGACAGACAGACAGAGAGAGAGACAGAGAGAGAGAGAGAGAGAGAGAGAGAGAGAGAGAGAGACAGAGAGAGAGAGAGAGAGAGAGAGAGAGAGAGAGAGAGAGAGAGAGAGACAGAGAGACAGAGAGAGAGAGAGAGAGAGAGAGAGAGAGACAGAGAGACAGAGAGAGAGAGAGAGAGACAGAGAGACAGAGAGACAGACAGACAGACAGACAGACAGACAGAGAGAGAGACAGAGAGACAGAGAGAGAGAGAGAGACAGAGAGACAGACAGACAGACAGACAGACAGACAGACAGACAGACAGACAGACAGACAGACAGACAGACAGACAGACAGAGAGAGAGAGAGACAGACAGACAGTTCAGATCTGGGTCATATTTATGAAACTATAAGACTAAAGTCCTCTGCCTCCACAGCAGGTCTGTCAGTCAAACTGTTTCCTGTTTCCTCTGCAGTTCAGTCTGCTGCTCCATATAAACATGTTTTCCTTCCTCCAGAGGGATGGAGGGTGATGAATATTTCAGGGTGTCTCGTTAAGAGGGGGGGGGGGGGGGGGGGGCTCGGGGGGTGATGGGCTGTGTGTGTGTGTGTGTGTGTGTGAGATGTGAAGGTGATGGGGAGAGGGGGTTTTGAGGTCTGAGGTTGCCATTGAAGCTGAAACCAGAATAGAACTGAGAGGCTTTATTGTGTTTATATTAATAATCTATTTTTTGAAGGCAGAAACTTTAGTTTTACTGAAGTATGTTTTGTTCACTTTGCTTCTACTTTGTTTTGATCGAACGACTTCAGGTTTATTCAGAAATATTTTCCTTGTGATTTTAGAAACCAAATCCAAACAGTTAAACCTTTAAAGACACTTATTAACATTAATGAGCCAGTATAGTGTATTGATGCTTTAGCTTTATAAGACAGTTATTAACGTTTGCTAACGATAGTAAACATCAGCTGAGGTTTTAGCTACACAAAAAATCTATTGATGTTTTACAAATGATTTTGTTAATCAATAACCAATACTTAAGTATCATTTATGTTTCTAACCAAGATAACAAACTGTTAATAAATGGTTAACTAACATGATCAGAAGGCTGCTGCCTCATTTATTAATCCTTAAACTGTTAAAAGACAAGATAGATAGTGAACAATGATAGTGAACAATAAAGTAATAATAACTAATGTTAAATAATGACGGTCTGCTCGTTCAGCTTCATCAGGTTTCCTTCAGAAACTCTTCTGACTCATTTCATCTTTCCTTCTTTCTTCTGTGATTTAAATCTCATCACCTGAAATCTTAAAGTTTTTTCTGAATGCTGAAACACAAACAGTGATTCCTGAAGCACTTTCTCTGAAAACATGAACACTTGCAGCCAAAGCATTTCCCAAGTGAGCCAAACTGAACACACAGTGACACACTTCTAACACTGAACTGATCCAGACCCACACAGAAGGCCAGATTCAGACTATTGTTTTCTGTTTTCTTTTTTCTAGCATATACACATCCATAGGAATACACATCCATAGGATACACATCCATAGGATACACATCCATAGGAATACACATCCATAGGAATACACATCCATAGGAATACACATCCAATAGGAATACACATCCATAGGAATACACATCCATACTTTACACATTTGGATACCTGTGTGTTTACTGCATGTAGGACAAAACTTTATTGCAAACTGCTCTGCCTGCACACACAAAAAGAAAAAGTGTTTTTCTGTTATACTTTCAGTGTGTAGTTGGTGCTTCAGGTGTTTATTCACATGAAGGTTTGTGTGAACTGTATTGACACAAAAACACTATTTTTAAAAGAGTTTGAAGAGTTTTGAAGGAACAGTTTGGTTTTGTAAGAGATGAGCGAGGTTCTGCTGGTCCGAGAGTCGAGTTTAAAAACCAGCCGACGGTTTGAAAGACGGTGTCTGATCGATCTGAGATCAATGAAGGTTATTGTGAAATCGATCATTTAACGAAAGCCGGTGTTTGTTCTTCTTCCTGCAGACAGGATGCATGAGCCGGCGGTGACTCAGGGTTTTTCTGCGGCGGCGAACGGGAGTTCGGGTCGGTGCGTCCCGCCGTACGAGGAGGACAAGGTTCCGCTGGTGCTGCTGTACAGCGTGGTCCTGGCGGTCGGCCTGCCGGCCAACCTGCTGACGCTCTACCTCACCTGGCTGCAGGTGCGCAGGAAGAACGTTCTGGGCGTGTACCTGTGGAGCCTGTCGCTGTGCGACCTCACGTACCTCTGCACGCTGCCCCTCTGGGCGCTGTACGTGAGCGGCGGGCACTTCTGGCCGTGGAGCTCGGCGGCGTGCAAGCTGACCGGCTTCGTCTTCTTCAACAACATGTACATCAGCATCTTCCTGCTGTGCTGCGTCTCCTGCGACCGGTACGTCGCGGTGGTTTACGCCGTGGAGTCCCGCGGGCTGCGGGGGCAGCGGCTGGCGTTCGGCGTCACCGCGGCGATCGTCCTGGTCGTGGCCCTGGGACACGTCCCGGTCTTCACCATGAGGGAGGGCGACGCCGCCGAGGGCGAGCGGCGCTGCTTCGAGCCGGGACAGAGCACCGGCACCGTGACCGCCTTCAACTACGCCCGCTTTGCCGTGGGCTTCCTGATCCCTCTGGTCCTGCTGGTCTTCACCAACCGGGCGATCCTGAGCGACGTGCGGCGGAGCGGCGGTCTGCGGCCGCGGCAGAAGCGGCGCGTGCGTCACCTGGCGGCGGCGGTGGTGGCTCTGTTCCTGCTCTGCTTCGCCCCGTACCACCTCATCCTGCTGCTCCGGGCCGTCACCTTCACCTTCCCCCGCCTGCAGGGCGGCGCCTGTCACTTCGAGGACAGGATCTACACGCCGTACACCGTCTCGCTCGGCCTCTCCACCTTCAACAGCGCGGTGAACCCGCTGCTCTACGTTCTGTCCAGCGACAACATCCGCAAGGAGCTTCGGCGCGGCGTCGCCTCGCTCTGCTGCCGAGACGCCGGCCGCTCCGACAGCGGGCGCCACAAGGCGAACGACTCCTCAGAGGCCGTGCCGACCAATCAGGAGAGAGAGAAGTCTGTGCCGACCAATCAGGAGAGAGAGAAGTCTGTGCCGACCGATCGGGAGAGAGAAGAGTCGGCCAGGTGATGCTGATGGGAAAGGGTTTAAACTTGATGGACTGAAAGGCGGATCCACATCCAGCAGAACTGAGCAGAGTCTCAAACTGGATCAGACAGGAAGTCTTTCACAGAGAAATTAAGTTTATGAATTTAAAGGACAAGAGGAAGGGGGGGGGGGGGGGGGGGGGGGTACCGAGCTGTTCAGAGTGGAGACTAAAATATCGACAGGGATTTCCCAGACTAACTGTTCTTCTGGTTCAATGATGTATTTTATAACTTCACCTGTGTGTGTGTGTGTGTGTGTGTGTGTGTGTGTGTGTGTGTGTGTGTGTGTGTGTGTGTGTGTGTGTGTGTGTGTGTGTGTGTGTGTGTGTGTGTGTGTGTGTGTGTGTGTGTGTGTGTGTGTGTGTGTGGTGTGTTCTCCTGTGTCTTCACTGTGTTTTTGCTGTTTTTCAACAATTTAATGGACTTCCTGTAAATGTTTGACTGGTTTTGTAACTTTCAGCTCGTTGAATTAAAAAAACTGAGTGAGGAACTTCTGTGTTGTTTCTGAACCACATCAGACTGAAGTGAGACCAGAATCTGCTGTAGCTTCCTGTGGTGAATCTGTAGCCAGGTCTCAGTGCTCAGAGTCACGTAGGACCTGAGTCTTAGTCTGAGTCTGGGTCTGAGTCTGGGTCTGAGTCTGGATGAGAGTCTGAGTCTTAGTCTGGGTCTGGGTCTGAGTCTGGGTCTGAGTCTGAGTCTGAGTCTGGGTCTGAGGCACTTCACACCTGACAGTCCGCTGCCTCGGTTCACACCTGATGTGAGAACGAGACAGTGTTTTGTTTTCCAGCTGGTTCAGTTCAGTTCAGTTCAGTTCAGTTCAGTTCAGTTCAGTTCAGTTCGCTTTCACAAAACCAAAAGTCAAACGGTCCAGATGGAGTTGCCAACTGACCCGGATCAGCCAGGAGACTCCAGGAATCAGCCTCAGTCAGAGGTGGAAAGTAACTAAGTACATTTACTCAAGTACTGTACTTAAGTACAATTTTGAGGTACTTGTACTTTACTTGAGTATTTCCATTTGATGCTACTTTGTACTTATACTCCACTACATTTTAGAGGGAAATATTGTACTTTTTTACTCCATTACATTTATTTCACAGCTATAGTTACTAGTTACTTTTCAGATCAATATTTTATATTTAAAACGTTTGATCATCTTTATAAAATAACTATAAAATAGCTTTGTTATAGATTAGACTACCCAAAAGTATAGCTAAATTGTTAAGATTAGCTTCACGTTGACAACTTTAAAATGCTGCTTACATGTACATGTATGTCAATAAATCAGTATTAATATTCCAATAATTTATGAAAAATATAACTCTCTAAATGGGGACAGTTTGCATAATGAGTACGTTTACTTTGATACTCTAAGTACATTTTGCTGCCAATACTTATGTACTTTAAGTAAGATTTTGAATGCAGGACTTTTACTTGTAATGGAGTATCTTTACTTTGTTGTATTGATACTTTTACTGCAGTAAAACATCTCAGTACTTCTTCACCTCTGGCCTCAGTCTCCTGGGATGGAAAAATAAATCCCCAGAGAGTTTTTGACGGCTGAAAGTATAAAACTGGGCGTCTGCTGCATCAGAAGAAGATTGTTCTCAGACTTCCTGCCCTTTTGATCAAACTTGGATCAGCTGCCGTTGCCACATACTGAGCACAATATTTTAACTTTTTGTGTTATCAGATTGAGCATTACTATAAAAACAATACAGCTGCAGTTTAAGTTGAATTATATTTGTTAACTTTTTTTAAAATGGCAAAAGAGTAAAATACGCCTTTTTGGCACAAACATTGTCCCAATGCAGCCATGCAGAATATGGGCGTATGTTAGTAACAATTGTGAAACACATTCATTTAAATATAAATGTAGCAATTACACTTCAATCAACACTGAGATATAAAACAAGATCAGAATGAATATCTTTATCTTGAAGTAATGCTCAGCAACTTTCACCAAGGCCTTTAAAACTGTAGGAACAT
>NW_027282082.1:0-2500 GCF_046629955.1 Centroberyx affinis | reverse complement strand
GTCATTAAATTCATCAGTGAAGTGATTCACCAAAACTCCTGCCCTGAAAGAGGGAGTACCAAGTTAATCCCATGTCATTTTCTACCTACTGGTTGTATTCACATCATATTTGCACTGATGGTCTACAGGTCGTGTCCCTACACTCCAAAGCAACCAGAATGTCAAAATATGGTTCTATTGTGAATCAGCAGCCTTTTATATAAGGCCTTATTATAGGCGGAAATATCAAACAGTTAATGTTTCTGAGAAATACTCACTTCTAATCCTAATCCTAATCTAATAATACTGTAATCAGTCCCCAGTTATGATGATAATTCATTTCAGGTAGTCACTGACATTGTCTCATCAAAAACAAGAAGTAATAGTTTGTCACTGAGCACTATTATTGTGACTATCCAGTGAGTATAACCCAAAAAAGTACACAACAATGCCTGCCTTGTAACAGGGAATACCAAGTTGATCCCATGTTTTTTACCCACTGGTTGTATTTCCATACTTCATATTAGCACTGATGGTTCTCAGGTAGTATCTCTAGACCTCAAAGCAACTTTAAATTAACCACAATGTCCAAATCCAGGGCTTGGAGCCAAAGGGGCGTAAGTGCGATTTTGGGCGAATATGAGAATTATATATTGAAAGGTCTCAGTGAGATCTTTTCAGTGCCAAAAGGACACAACTGAAATCATGACCCATAAGTTTTAATTAAACACAAACTGAAAGCCGTAACAGTAAAAGTAGGGTTTTGTTTGCTGTCAAAAGGGTGTAACTGCACTTACGCCCTTTTGACAGCAAGCAAAACCCTTTTGACACTGAACAGCATTGTGGGTAGAGGACTCTAACAGCACTTAGGTCAGCTCAAAATACATGCTGACATAAGTAATGCTAACATGGCAGCATGATCACATCAGTTTTAGTATCCTATTCATATCCTAGTTAATATTCTAGGTCAATATTAGATGAATGTAAATATGTTAATATCCCCATGAAAAACTTAGGCCTATAGATTCAAAATGTTCTAATGTTAGGAGAGTGAACTGGTCCAGATGAGCTCTGATAGTCAGACTGGGAGCTGAAGTTCTCCCTCAGTGTTATGAGGAGGTTTACAGTCTGAATGAGTCCAGGACACTTCAGTCAGTGATGCGTCCTGGGACACATACACACATGTGTTATACCAGCAAAAGAAAAAAAAGTAGTAGTTTAGAATCAAAAGTACTTTCTTATGTCTATAGAGGTTTATTAAAAAGGTTTATTAAAAGTTTTTAACAGAAAAAATGTATCAGTCAGTTTGATATGTTCCATGTTCCTACAGTTTTAAAGGCCTTGGTGAAAGTTGCTGAGCATTACTTCAAGATAAAGATATTCATTCTGATCTTGTTATATATATATATATATATATATTTTTTTTTATTTAACCTTTATTTAACCAGGCAAGTCATTAAGAACAAATTCTTATTTACAATGGCGACCTGGCAAAAGGCAAAGCCTCTTGAGGGAGGGGGGGGGGGGGGGGGGGGCTAAAAAGAAATGTCAAAAATGAAAAAGACAGCAGCACACATCCAAACATTTCAAACACACCACGACTTCACAGTGAGACCTCTGGAGAAAGCCCCAACCTCTCTGTTGCTTTCTTGAATTAACACCAAGTGGCCATAAAGGCGTCTACTGATAGCAGATGTCTCCCCAAAAGCTCTTGGGGATTAACAGGATCCTGCGAAGAGGTTTGAAACTTTCTCACACATTCCAGTTAATGACCTTTATCTTCCAGCCATCAGGAGGAGAAGGACTCAAGGACTCAGGAACACTAATGAACTATACACTCACACACCCAGACCTTCCACACATCTGAATATAGGGAATCATCCTCCTTTCTTCATTTGGAGCACCAGACTGTTCTGATTAATCAAGAGGGACAGTCCCCATTGGGTGAGAACGGGGAACACACCAATGTGTCAAAACAAAGGAACCACAGACTGACACCAGAGTCTCATCACTTCCCCTCTCTGAAACAGGACTGTCATAAATCTTTCCACTCCAAATTCTTCTTTAAACCTACTTTCAACCCTATACTTCTCAAAATGTTTTTAATGAGTTTATTTTGTATCTTGAAGTATATGCTAACTGTGTCAACTATATATATGTTGAAGTTGTCTAATTAGTAGTGAATTGTATGCACACACAATGTTGTCTACTTAATTGCAAGTATATCTCTCTCTCTCTCTCTTTTGCATGGTACCACACTGCCACCGTGTGGTCATTTATAGCTATGACATGTCAGTATAATATTGACCAAGTTTGATTGTATTAAATGGTTAAATTGTCTTTTCACATTAGTCACACAGTCAGGAACACAAGTTACATGTATGAGTTAACTTGGTGAAGACTGTATAGCCACAGATTAGACCATGAAGGTTTATTTGAGGTCCTTATATTGATGTGCTAGCTATATAAATAAGTTCACAAGTTTTTATTATTTTGATCAGTTGACAACAGTAATTGGTGG
>NW_027282081.1:0-52148 GCF_046629955.1 Centroberyx affinis | reverse complement strand
GTAACATTGAACAGAAGCTTTGCACGCTTCCCCTGACATGTTGTGTTCTTTCCCCATAGGTTCATGTACTGGACGGACTGGGGTGCAAACCCTAAGATCGAGCGTGCGGGAATGGACGCATCCAGTCGCATCGTCATCATCTCGTCCAACCTGACCTGGCCCAACGGCCTGGCCATCGACTACCAGACCAAACGCCTGTACTGGGCCGACGCTGGCATGAAGACCATTGAGTATGGCAACTTTGACGGGTCTGACCGACAGGTAAGCAGAGCTTTTATCAACATGTATGTGTTTCTGCCTCCGCCGAGCAGGTTCTGTGTTTTATCTGGCTGGCAGAATCTCTCAAAAAAACAGTAGGAACGGATTTCCATGAAATTGGGTAGAGAGATCGTCTTTGGGCCAAGAAACAATTTCTTTCTTTCTTTATCAGGATCCCCATTAGCACCAGCATAAGCATTGGCTATTCTTCCTGGGGTCCACCACACATACAGTCATACACACTTATACACACTATAACCACATAAACACAACAAACAAAACAGCTCATCTCATTGAATTAACAATCAAGTACGTACGGAAGAGAAACAATATTGTCATCCTTTCAACAGACATTAAGCCAAACACAAAAATTATAAATCAATCACAATTCCTCAAGAATTAATAGCAAACTTGTAAATCCTTGTCTGAATGACCTTCTTAAATTATATATTTATCCATCCTGCGCTTTCACACATGTAATTCCAAGAAAATAACAATTGATTTTGCTGATTTTCCTGTTTATCTGGGATTTCTGCTGTTGGACAATTATTGTTTTTTAGCCGTAACTATGAAACTAACAGAGATAGAGACTTGATTCCAAATCCTAAGGAGATGTGAGAAATCAATTTTACTGAAAAGGTAAGTGATGGGAATGATGTGTTCGGGTGTAACAGCAAGTTGGAGAATTGTTCAGAATTGTTCAATCTGTTCAGCATTGGCGCATGTTTGGGCTCTCCAAGTACCTTCTAGTCTCTTCTGTTGATTTGGAAGGTACAGAGTGAACTGATTCTTTGTACGGTTCACCAAATCTTTTTTTTTCTTTCTTTGTGTGCAGATTTTGATTGGCAGCCAGTTGCCCCACCCCTTTGGCCTGACCCTGCACGAAGACAAGCTGTACTGGACCGACTGGCAGTCCAAGAGCATCCAGAGCGCCGACAAGCTGACCGGCCTGGAACGACACACGCTGACCGAAAACCTGGAGAACCTCATGGACATCCACATGTTCCACCGGCACCGGGAGACAGGTCCGTGTGTGTCGAGACAGAAGTGTGTACTGTGTGTGTGTGTGTGTGTGTGTGTGTGTCCCCCCCCCCGTCGGACCTGGGCAGCCTCTCCTGACAGATGAAAGAATCCTATGGGCAGAAATATGTGTCACTAGAAACTGAAGTTGAGTTATTTATATTTGAATTTGAATCGCTCAACTTGAATAATTGCATGAAAAAACTGAATTTGAATCACATAATTTGAACATTGAATGATTGCATTGAAAATCGGAATCGCATAATTTGAAATTGAATTTGTTCGTTTGAAACTGAATTCCAATAAACTTGAAACTGAATGTAATATTATGAAATTGAATTCATTTGCTCTGAAACTGTACTCAGTTCTCACAATTCAAACTCAGTTCTCGTAATTCAAATTCAGTTCTTGCAATTCAATTTCACTTAACTGAGACACACATCCTGGTCGTTGAAGAAGAGCAATCGAGTGCAGATTCACAGAACTCCTTTTTCGGCCAATCAGCACCTGCTGTATGTTTTTGACCATTTCCTTCACTCCCATTGATCCATGGACTTGATACACGTTGAAGAACGTTTCTTTTGATCATGGATGAGGCTGGGACTGATGGCGTTCAGCTCGGAGCGTCATGTCCAGAGAACTGAAGGGAATCTGGAATTTTCAGGCCAAAAACATGAAAAGGAGTTCTGTGAATCTGCACTCACTTTCAGTTTCTAGTGTCACATATTTCTGCCCATAGAATCCTCCTGTCACTCTCTTGTCTCTGGTTTTTGCCGCCTTTACCCAAAGCCCCAGATCCGGTGTCTCTACTGACACTGAGAGGATTAGGGGCCAGGTAAACTGAACCCAGATCAGTGGCTCAGAGGGCAGACGGCCCCCGGGGCTCATACCAAGCTGAAGACTCACTGATCTCACTGATGTGCAGGGCTTTCCTATGTTCCCCCGGGGGTCCTGGAGTGTTTTCAGTGCCTGTGTGTCTTCCAGTTTGCCAGTTTGTGTCTCTCTCTGTGTTTCTGTCAGTTTGTCCTCATCCTCATCCAATTAGGGGTCTCGAGTTTAAGCATTTGACCTAGAAACCAGGACAGTGGGTGAGCTGAGTCTGTGTGTGTGTCTCCATCTGCAGTGCGTAACCCATGTGCGGTGAATAACGGAGGGTGCAGCCACCTCTGCCTCCTGGCTCCCGCTCCCAAAGCCTCCAGCTGCGCCTGTCCCACCGGGATCAACCTGCAGACGGACGGGAAGACCTGCACTCACGGTAGGTTTCGGAAAACGTTTGACCTCGAAAGTTCAAACGGAGAGAGGGCATCGCACACCCCGTTTTTCACGTGTTTCCATGAAAAACCGACCATCCTCACCGCGCCAAGTGCGATGAGCTGTGCAGCGAGATAGGGATCAGCCTGCTCAGAAACCATTTTGACGGGCAGTGACAATGCGGGAAGTGGCCGAGTTCAAGAATATGACGTTATGGCACGGTAAAAATTCATATGAAAACAGTTTCTGATACTGTTAAAGTGGTATCAGAAAAACATTTAGGTCAGGATTTCACAGAATGATGCAGGTTTGACACTACTGCGTCTTCATCAGAGTCAAAGTGGACAAAGACAGGAGGCAAACAACATAGTCAACCTAGACCAGGTGAACAATTGCCATTGGAGAATTGGTTGAACAGGGTTTCAGATCTATTGGATAATGAATCCAAGGGTGGGAGTTGCCATAGTCAGTGTCCAAGTGCCACACCGCCACACAATGTCAGAAACAGAAGAACATAGACCTCTCTTAAAGTTCCAGAGATAAAAGTACAAACAGTACAAATATGACAAATTAGAGGAAACAGGACATGTTTGCTAGGTGCGTTCTGTACCATGACATCACAGGCAGGCGCTGTGATGTGTGTTGTGTGTGTGTGTGTGTGTGTGTGTGTGTTGTGTGTAGGCATGAGCAGCTTCCTGATCTTCGCGCGGAGGACGGACATCCGGATGGTTTCTCTGGACATCCCGTACTTCGCCGACGTGGTGCTGGCCGTCAACAGCTCCATGAAGAACACCATCGCCATCGGAGTCGACCCCAAAGAAGGTGCGTGTCTCCGTCCTGCGTTTTAAAAAAAAAAATGCACTTCACGGTATATACAGTGTAAGTGAGGAATTCCCACTCAAAGTCCTGACACGTGTGCTTTGGCGCCCCCTGCAGGCAAAGTGTATTGGTCCGACAGCACACTGAAGAAAGTCAGCAGAGCCAACATCAACGGCACGGCACATGAGGAAATCATCTCCACTGGTGAGGACAGCTTAAATATACAATACAGTTCAACTCCCCCCCCCCCCCAGTCATACCAGTCATAACTCCATCTCTCTCTCTCTCTCTCTCTTTCTCTCCCCCACAGGTCTGATGACCACTGACGGCCTGGCAGTGGACGCCGTTGGCAGGAAGATCTACTGGACGGACACGGGAACCAACCGCATCGAGGTCGCCAACCTGGACGGCTCCATGAGGAAAGTCCTCGTCTGGCAGAACCTGGACAGCCCCCGAGCCATCGCCCTGTACCATGAGATGGGGTGAGAGAGGCGAAAAAATCTTTTGTTTTTGGTTTTAAAGTGAATCACAGAATGACTCCTGCCCATCTTTTGAATATATCTGTAAGTCAATCAGTGAGAGTTTTCATTTAGCCACCAAAGAGAAATATTTTATCAGGATCATAAGAAACACACTTTTATTTTTAGGCTATGTTACCTTTTTCCACTTGGTACTAAATGCCAATGGTGCTGTCAAGCTTCATCACAACACTTGAGAGAATCATTTTCTTCATATTCTTTATTTACTATCTAATTAGAGGAAGTAGATGTTCTATTATTGTGAACATTTTATTTATTTTTCCCTCAACTCACACAGTGTATTTAAAACCTTAACCTTAAACACCTTGTATTAAAACATATTGTCACCACTAATGTGCTGTGGGACTGTAAAGAATCTGGACTTGTTACTCTTCATTCTCCAACATGCTCTTCTGTTATCTGCTGCTCTAATGCCCCAGTTTCCCCTCAGGGATTGTAACAACGCATTATGTAATAACTTGACAAAATGTAATACATTTTCATTTCGTTATGTAATAACACCCGCATTTTCTAATAACCTGCCGCATTTTGTAATACACAGCCTGAACGCAATATGTAATAAATTTTCCCGCATTTTGTAATAAATTATTACATACTGCGGTGGTTATTACAAAATACGGGAGGTGCACTTTTTTTTTGATGAAAATGTAATAATATGGTGCATTATGTAATAACCAACCAAAATGGATGTCTTCATTCATAAAAATCGTTTTAACATTATAACAACGTTTATTTTATATATATTTTATGACCCAAATTCATTTTAAAAAGATACTATTAGTTCAGTAGATTAGTATTTTTCATTGGTCAGAACTACATTAAGTGTCACTGTATTCCTTAGCTTAATAGAAACTGTACTTGAGGGTTCATAGAGACATAGAAACTGCACAACACTGAGTGTTATACTGACACAAACATCTAAGTACTGGTACACACAAATGTCAGGAGACACACACACACACACACAATATGTAATAATTTATTACAAAATGTGGGGAAGTTTATTACATATAGGCTGTGTATTGCGGCAGATTATTAGAAAATGCGGGTGTTCTTACAAAATGAAGTGAAAATGTATAACGTTTTGTCGAGTTATTACATAATGCGGTGTTATTACATAATGCGTTGTTACAGGGATCAGTAAAATCTAGTCTCAGTCTCTGTTTTCAGTTCCCTTCCCTCCATCCCTCCACACACCCTCTGACCTCTCCCCCTCTGCCTCTCCTGCAGCTACATGTACTGGACAGACTGGGGCGAACACGCCAAGCTGGAGCGCTCTGCGATGGACGGCTCGGACCGGGTGGTTCTCATCAGCAGCAACCTGGGCTGGCCCAACGGCCTGGCCATCGACAAGGCCGGCTCGCAGCTGCTGTGGGCCGACGCCCACACAGAGGTGAGAGATGACTCTGCACAGGTTGTCACCCCACAAGTCCTAAATCGTATGGGGATAAAAGCTCTGACCTTTGCACTCCTTATTTTTGGTTGATTTTTTTTTAACGTGGCAGTCTAAGAATTGAAGCTTATTCTGTTTTTTGGTGATTTTCATGTTTCATCTTAAAGTCCCCATGAAATGAACTCTCATTACTTTTACTTCCTGGAAAACTTGTGTCTTTCATGGTGACCCCATGTTGCACTAGTAGGCTTAAATAGAAATTTCTAACCAATAAAACCATCAGGTTTTTGAACAATCCCGCCCTCCACACCCCTCTCATTAAAAAAAAAAAAAAGAATTGCCTTTCTCTCCCTGACTCGTTTTCCATTGTTTTAGACCAGGGGTATTCAACTTGTGCTATGATTTGGAGGCCTATAGTTGTTGTATGACTTTCTATCAAATAAATTAAACGTACATTTCAATGTCATTTCAGCAACATTTATTGATCAATTTCAAGAACTTTTCCCATGCACACACATTGAACGTGTGGAAAACAAATCAGTAGCTTAAACATAATTTAAAAGTATCACAATTATTTTCTAATTTCAAGTAAAAGAAAACAAGACAGTCTTCAGAATAAAATAGGAAAGTGCCTCTTTTTAAAATAGTGCAAACAGAACTTTCATGTCCCTTTTTCCTAAATTCTGCTTTCCGACGGATCAGTGTGTGGCCGCACCGTCAATCTTATTCTCATTAATTGATCAGAAATTGGTCGCGGTCCGGACAGAACCGTCACTGGGTCCGGATCCGGCCCGGTAGTCCGCCAGTTAGTGATGCCTGGTTTAGACTTTTTGAATGATCCCTCACTGCGTTATGTCCCGCCTCAGCATCCCGTTTCAACAAGAAATGCATCAAATGCCATGTAAAGATGCCGTTTCATGCTCTTCTATGGGTTGGGGAAAGTTCAGCGACCCTTGGGGCTTTTTGAAAACCTTTCAAAAACCCGTTGGAGACACTGAAAAAATGCCACATGGCTGTCGAGCTGAAAAACCAGGTTCCCTGTCCTCTCTCCGGGTCCTCTAGCGCATCGAGTCGGCGGACCTGAACGGGCAGAACCGCCGCACCCTGGTGTCTCCGGTGCAGCACCCGTACGGCCTGACGCTGCTGGGGCCCCACATCTACTGGACCGACTGGCAGAGCCGCAGCATCCAGCGGGCGGACAAGACCAGCGGGGCCAACACCATCACGGTGCGCGCCAACCTGCCGGGCCTCATGGACATCCAGGCCGTGGACAGGGAGAGGCCGCTGGGTGAGTTCCCCCCCCACGAACCCCCACGGCATTCTGGGGGGAAAACTAGGGTGGCACATGAACTGTGTGTATGCACAGATTTGATCTTTTTTTTTTTGTAATGAACATCGTATTAAAGTTTTCAAGCAAAAGACAACTACACACTTAACCGACAACTTAAATGTTAAAATGAAAACAGACAAAAAAATAAAAATACAGAAGAAAAAATAAAACCATTCACTACAATAAGTTGACCTCTAAGTTCTATTTGACCAAGCAATAAATGGACCCCAAGTAAACACAAAATGGTACAAATTTGATCTTAAAATGTTCTACCGTACAGGTTAAGCAACTTTTTGGCATCCATCAATATTCTCTTATTTCCTGTTTGTTCATAGCTCAGGACCTCAGGGTTATTTCTAAGGATGCACCGATATGGAAATTTTGGGCCGATACCGATAGCCTGCCGATATTTTGTTTCGTATTGACCCATTTGTGCCCTGCCAAAATAATCCATATTCTGCCCTTCATTATACTTTGCAATGAATATAGATTTAAGGATCAGCTTTTATTGTAACAACTTTCACATAACCAGAAATGCCCTTTTTCAAATTGAACTAAATAAATAGAAAGCAAATGAACATATTGATTTAAGGAACATCTTTTTATTGTAACATTCTTTCACATAACCAAAAATGCCTTTTTTTAATTAAAATAAACAAATAACATTCACTGATAGGCCTTCCATTCAAAGTTGAACGTCTTTGGAACAGATTAGTGATGCAGTATATATGTTAATGAGTATCGGCCACTGCCATCGGTGGATTTAATCTTATCGGCCGATGAGCCGATTTATAGTCAACAATGCAAAAATTGTCCATTTCCGATATTCAACCGATATATCTGTGCATCACTACTGATTTCAGTACGCACAGATCTTGTTGGGCTTTGTTCCAGGGTTTAAGTAGGGAATTAGTTTTTAAAAAGCTTCTGAAAACACATTAGACAGCCTGTACTGTGGATGGCACACTGGAGCCAAAGACTTGCAACAAGGATTCTGTTAACAAAATTAGTTTTAGTTTCCTTCAGCCATTACTTCTAAACACATAAGGAAAATATTGGCGTTGGCTTCAGACTCCTCAGCAGGCTCACAGGCTTTCTGGTCTAACTAGTCGCAGTCTGCTGTGGGTCTGAAGGTCTTTGTTTCCGTCTCCCTTGAACTCCTGAACTCGACTCTTCAGAGTAAACGATCTGGAGACTGAGCCGAGCTTGTTCGAGGATTTCTGCACCTTTTTGTGACGATCAAACGTTGTTGTTGTTGTTGTTCTGAGTTTCTGTCACCGCTATTTCCAGTTTCCCTTTAGTTACGGTTATTCCTTTAATCTTCACGCATTCCCCTGCTGGTGTGGAGTGTAAATAAATGATCAATACGAAGCTGCAGCGAGTAAACAGTTGGACCCTATTTCTATTTTGGGCAAGTTTGACTTTGCTGTAACTCCACCACCATGTTAAAGTCTCTATGAATAAACTCTCATTTCTTCCTGGGAAACAGAGACATCATGATGACCTCATGCTGCACTAGTAGGCATAAATATAGATTTTTAACCAATAAAACTATCAGATTTTTGAACAATCCCACCCCTCGGCACCCCTCCCATCAAATAACACCGCCTTTCTCTCCCTGATTCATATTCCATTGGTTTAGACTTTTGAATGATCCCTTACTGCATTATGTAAAGATGCTGTTTCACGGGGTTAGGGCTGCAACTAACGATTGTTTTCATTGTCGATTATTTTCTCGATTTAATCAATTAGTTGTTTGGTCTATAAAATGTCAGAAAACGGTGAAAAATGTGGATCAGTGTTTCCCAAAGCCCAAGATGACGTCCTCAAATGTCTTGTTTTGTCCACAACCCAAAAGATATTCAGTTTACTGTCATAGAGGAGGAAAGAAACCAGAAAATATTCACATTTAAGAAGCTGGAATCAGAGAATTTGGACTTATTTTTCTTTAAAAATTACTCAAACTCGATTAATTTAATAGTTGACAACTAATCGATTCATCGATTCATCGTTGCAGCTCTACATGGGGTCTTTAACACTCCCCTTCTCTCTCTCTCTCTCTCTCCCGGGGCCGCCCCCCCAGGCTTCAACAAGTGCGGCAGGAGGAACGGCGGCTGCACCCACCTGTGCCTGCCCCGGCCCAACGGCACGTCCTGCGCCTGTCCCACGGGCATCCTGCTGAAGGGGGACGGCCGGTCGTGCGAGGACTCGCCGGAGACCTACCTGCTCTTCTCCAACCGCGTCAGCGTGCGGCGGATCTCCCTGGACACGGGCGACCACACGGACGTGCACGTGCCCGTGCCCGAGCTGCACAACGTCATCTCCCTGGACTACGACAGCGTGGACGGCAAGCTCTACTACACCGACGTCACCCTGGATGTTATAAGGTGAAGTACACACATATATAGGCGAAGGCAAATTGATTTATATAGCACACTTCCATACCCAAAGGCAACCCAAGGTGCTTTACAGAGTACACGGGCAAAAGCACAAGAAACAAATGGTAAAAGCATTAAAAGCGAGCAAGCAAAAGGACATGGAATAAAAAACAATAAAGGCAAACAGGCAAATGGCCACAGATTTAAAAAAAAAAAAAAAAAAATTATACACACACACACACACACACACACACACACACACACACACACACACACACACACACACTTACTCCCTCCACTTCTGGTGGTCGGTATGATTATTGATTAGATACTACAGGGCTGCACAGGTAATCGTAGGTAATTGTACAGTATTGTGCAAAAGTGAAAAGCGAAGATGCTTTCAAAAATAATTAAATGATTTTTTTTTTTTTTTTTTTTTTGCTTTCTATCTTTCTTCCACGAGAAGAAAAGTAAAGCGAAGATGCTTTCAAAAATAATTAAATGATTTTTTTTTTTTTTTTTTTTGCTTTCTATCTTTCTTCCACGAGAAGAAAAGTAAAGCGAAGATGCTTTCAAAAATAATTAAATTATTATTATTATTATTATTTTTCTTTCTTTCTATCTTTCTTCCACACGTTGTACCTGTCACAACTGTGTATACTGTTATTCTTAATATCGTTATTATTATTATTATTATTGCTATTATGTTAAGTTTATGGGGGGAGGGGGGTTAAATGTCTGATGCTGTTTGTATTGATTGCCTTGTATCTTTTCTTTGTGGGGAAAAAAAAGAAAAACTCAATAAATATATTGTTTTAAAAAATAATAATAATAATTAAATGAAAAGTTTCTAAATATAAAAAAATGTACTATAAAGAGCAGTCTACTGACACACTAATGCAGAAAAAAAAATGCATAAACATCTAAGACACAATTTATATAAAAACTCTTTGGTGCCTAAGACTTTTGCACAGTACTGTATAGCACAATTTTACATTTCCACAATTAATAATTGTGTTATTCAGCAATTATTGAAAGTGTTTTTATATTCTCAAGTCTCCTGAAACACCTGGTGTGGTTTATCAAGCAAAGTGACCAAAACTAAAGGTCAGATGGAGAAGCAGCAGAGGAACTTTACAGAGAGCTTATGGGGAAAAGGACAAATTGGCCCGAAGTTGGAGAGGAAAATCCTGAAAATGTTTTAATTCCTAAAAGTGGATCATTTTCTGTGATTTGGAGACACTTTGGTTTTAAACTGGATGACAAACAAGTACAGATTCTGTGCCTAGTTTGCCTTTGGGTGCCAAAGTAATAAAGAAGTAATTATGAAGTAAGTAAAGACACATTGAGAGTAAGTATGAGACAGTAAGAATGAAAACAAGACTGTCTAGCTGCTACTACTTTGTGGAATACTGCACTGACAAAAAGTGAAAATATACGTTAAAGTGCAATAAAACAATTTTGTTTCCTCGAGTCACGACAAATAATAATGATGAATAAATGTGATCACAATATTTAGCAGTCCTGTTACATGCCGTGTCTCCCTCCCCCGTGTTCCCCAGGCGGGCCAACCTGGACGGCAGCGGCATGGAGACGGTGATCAGCCAGGGCCTGAAGACCACGGACGGGCTGGCGGTGGACTGGGTGTCCAGGAACATGTACTGGACCGACACGGGCCGCAACACCATCGAGGTCGCCCGCCTGGACGGGACGAGCCGCAAAGTCCTGGTCAACAACAGCCTGGACGAGCCCAGAGCCATCGCCGTGTTCCCCAGCAAAGGGTGAGATGGGAGAGAGGGGCGGGGCGGGGCGGGGGGGGGGGGCGGATTAGATGAAACTTTAAAGGAACAGTTCAGCTCAAAATGAAAATTCAGTCATTAACTGTTCGCCCTCAACAACAGGAACGTATAGAGAGATAAAGAGGTAAATATTGGACTTTTGGACTCACAGTTTGGCTACAAAACACTTGGATTCTGCTACTCAATTTGGACATTTTATGCTTTTTCTGGAGCTGTAAAAAAAATAGCACCATTAACTTCAGTAGTTTGGGAGAGGAGTGAGGTGGAACTACAGGAGCGAACTCACTGTGTGTTTGATTTTTGTAAAAACTTCAAGAGTCCGTGCTATTATTGCTTGTTCGTGAGTCGGATCCGGATCCGCTCCAAAATTGAATGGGTTCTTCCTTGGCCCATGCTACACCCTTCCACCAAGTTTCATGAAAATCGGGCCAGTAGTTTTTCCGTAATCCTGCTAACAGACAAACAAACAGCACCGAAAACATAACCTCCTTGGCAGAGGTAATAATAGATATTGAATTTCCATTCTGGGGTGAACTGCTCCTTTAATGATGTGTTGTCACAGCAGCAGGGGAAAAGATCTAGATAAGAACAAGATGAATAGTAAGTATTGAAGATAATTAAACAGACGGTTACAGCAAAAAGATTACAACAACCAAACGCATTGAAAATACTACAGCAAGTAACTAAATGGAGATAAAGATACAACCTGTTTGACAGATTTACAGGTTGAGACTCACATAGTCAGCGCACAGATGGGAGAACAAATATACAGAAATGTGTCCCGACCATTCACCGGCTCAGCCTCGTCTCTGCAGGTATCTGTTCTGGACGGACTGGGGCCACATCGCCAAGATCGAGCGCTCCCACCTGGACGGCTCGGACCGCAAAGTTCTGATCAACACCGACCTGGGCTGGCCCAACGGACTCACGCTGGACTACGACACACGAAGGTCAGTACACTGTGAGAATAGATTAGATCAGGTTTTGATGATCCCTGTGGGGAAACGGGATGATCGCAGCATCAGAATGTAGGATATATACAAGAAAAAGACAAATAGAGACTATTGAAGATAATGCAACAAGTAATTCTAACAACTCAACACACTGAGAATAATACAAGTCATTAAAAGATGCAGCATCTTTGTTGACAGGTTTACATGTTTGAAGTGGATGAGCAAGTGTGCATTGCTAGCTGTTCACATTATCAGGTGCATAGATGGAAGAACATATACAGTAATGTCCAGCAACCATCCAGGTGCTGGATGGTTGCTGAAATACAAGATAATCCATATAAAGAAATTATCCAACTGCACACTGTAAGACTTTGTTGACAATATACTCACATCTATTTTTGCAAATGCTATAAGAAAAATAAATATGTGAGTATATTGTCAACAAAGTCTTACAGTGTGCGGTTGGATCATTTCTTTATATGATATATACAGTAATGTATATATAAGTAATGTATCAATGTCTCTTGTAAGATATCAGATTTACAAATTGTTGAAGTACTTTGCATTTTGAAATCCATCTTAGAAGAGGCAGAGAGACCAATTTCTCCACCCACAGTAGCCTCAGTAGACCAGAATCAGTGGTGGAAAGTAACTAAGTACTTACTCAAGTACTGTACTTAAGTAGAATTTTGGGGTACGTGTACTTTACTTGAGTATTTCCATTTTCTGCTACTTTATACTTCTACTCCACTACAATTCAGAGGCAACTATTGCACTTTTTACTCCACTACATTTATTTGATAACTTAAGTTACTAGATACTTTGCATATTCAGATTAATAATACAAAATATAATCAACAAATAAATTATGTTGTATTATTATAGATTAAGATAAAAAAAAAATTGATCCCGAGGGGGAAATTTACAAGCTACCCAGCAGTAAAATCAGCTTCACCTTTACCAGCTGCAACATTAAAGTGATGAACACATTAATGCATCAATAATTATAATCCAATAATATAATATACATTATTCTGAAATGGGCTATTCTGCATAATGAGTACTTTTACTTTTGGTACTTTAAGTATATTTTGATGCTAATACAATTGTACTTAAGTAAAAATTTGAATGCAGGATTTTTACTTGTAACAGAATATTTCTACACTGTGGTATTGTTACTTTTACTTAAGTACAAGATCTGAGTACTTCTTCCACCACTGACCAGAATGCAATGCAGCCACGAGACACGTTGCATTTTGAGTACGGGGAGCGACTCTCACTTTCTTACTCTTATCACTGTCATTATTGCTCTCTCCATCGACACGAAAAAAACCCACAGCCCAACCCCCGCAACAAGTTCAGGCCCGCTCTCTGCGGGTTGTCGAAAGGCATTCTGGGAAACGTAGGAAATCACTAACTGAAACAGAAGTGGACGAGGCCGGTTGAGGGAAAGCGGGTTCACCAAAAAAAACTAAATTCCAACACTTCATTCAATCTTCATTCAACTCCTGGAATGCATTGATCTAACTGCTGAGATCTGAACAGTGTGATAATATCTGAGGGGGGATTTTTCCTTTTTAAGAGTCCACAGATGGAAGTTCAGTATGCGTATGAATGAACCTGTGGTGTTTTCTGCAGGATATTCTGGGTGGACGCCCATCTGGACCGGATCGAGAGTTCGGACCTGAACGGGAAACTGCGTCAGGTCCTCGTCAGCCCCGTCTCGCACCCCTTCGCCCTCACACAGGTACCCCCCCGCCCCCCCCCCCCCCTCCTCCCTCGGCTGTCAATCACTCGGCTGACCCCCCCCCCCCCTCCTCCGCTCACCCGCTCTCTCACTCATCGGCTCAATGTGCGACTCACTCGGTCGTCCCTCCCTCCCTCCCTCCTCCTCCTCCTCCCTCCCTCCTCCCTCCGACTCATACTGAACCCATTCGACTTAACCATTCCTTCTACTTCTTCTTCTTCTTCATCTCTGACCCTCATTTTTCTCCCCCCCCCCTCCCCCCCCCCCCCTTCTCTCCTCCCTTCCCTTTCTTCCTCCCTTCCCCCTGCTCCCTTGTCTGTGGTTTTTTTCCCCCCCCCTCCTCTCCCTCTCTCTTCTTCTCCCTCGTTTCCCCAGTTGAAGCCGGTGTCCTCCCCTCTAACCCCTTTCTCCCGACTCTCGCAGCAAGACCGCTGGATCTACTGGACGGACTGGCAGACTAAGTCCATCCAGCGCGTGGATAAGCACACGGGCCGTAACAAGGAAACGGTGCTGCCCAACGTGGAGGGCCTCATGGACATCATAGTGGTGTCTCCTCACAGACAGACAGGTGAGGCCCCTTCCGCTCGGGGGACGGGGCGAGACGCGTCATCAGTCACCGTGAAGACACTGATGAAGTGTTCGGTCGGTTGGTAAGGGGGTCAACGCAGACGGACGGGCTATTATAATAGTAGAATTAGGGCTGTACCGAATGTCATTTTTTTTTTTTTTTTTTTTTTTTTTGTATTTTATTTTGGTTTTTCAAAAAGTATACAAAACATACAGCCACACAATGACAATACAAAAACGTTCACAGTACATTGCAGACATCTCAAAAATAATTCAACAGACAAATGAGAGATAGGTTAGCCTTAACCACAGTAGAATATTCTTTTACAACACTAGTGTGGTGAGAACAGAGAGACCATGCAGATGATCATTCAGTCATGTGAGATGGGAGATTCTCCATGTAGTTGATAAAATGTTGCCATATTTTATAGAAAAGATGTATCTTATTCCTTAGTGAGTAGGTTATATTTTCCAGAGGCATGCAGCTGTTCACTTCTGAAAGCCACAATCCAACTGGCAACGGGAGATCTGACTTCCATTTCACTGCAACACATTTTTTGGCAGTGGCCAGTAGGATTTCTGTAAGCTTGATGGAATAACTATGTGTAAGATTAGAATTTGAGAGGTTGCCCAAAAGGCATATCTCAGGATCCATTGGAAAAGTAACTGTGGATAAAGCATCACAGATCCCCTGCCAGAAACCTTGTAGTTTACTACACTGCCAAGTGGGATGAAGGAAAGTGCCTTCTACTAGACCGCATCTAAAACAAAGGGATGAGAGGCCGAATGTCATTTCTTTTACATTCGAAGCTTCTATTGAGGTTTTTGGAATGAAGCTTCGAATGTCCGCCGTCATATTTTATGACGTCATCATAAAGAAATAAAAAAAAAATCCTCGAACAAAATCCTCAATTTGAAAAGTGATTCATCGGATTAAATATGAGTTAGTCTTTTTTTTTATTAAATCGACTTTCTTTAATGAATATAACTCGTCGGTTTCGTCAACATAAACACATGTAGGCTAATCCAATAAGGGCATAAAATAATGATGAAATAATAATCGCGCCCTTAGGCTTATAGCAACATTATGCTATGACAGAAATGGCAATAAACACTCAAAATGACTTTTGCAATCTGACTTCAACCAAATATGTTAAAACAAAAGATATATTCATAATTTTTCAAGTCTGTCTTAATAGTCAGGTACCCATATGTAGATTTACGGCATACGCACCCAAAAAAACAAAGAGAATATGTGGAAAGGTCAGGAAAAGTGGAATTTCAGCCAGAAGATTTTAATATATAGGAATAGCCAAAGATCCTTGACTTTGACACAAAATCAGAACATTTCAAATTAAAGTCTGAACAGTCTAGTGACTAGAAGTTCGAAGCTTCGAACTATTCGGTACAGCCCTAAGTAGAATAATGTTCAACTTTAGTTATGATGGAGGTGTTGCTGTAGCCTCACAGACTAAAAGGTGTGGCCCTAAAAGAAGAGATCACACCTCCAGTTTGTTTTCTTTGGTTTGAACCACAGTGGAAAAAATGTACTTTTTCCACTGTGGTGGAAGAATATGGTGCAGTGTGTTGTCTGCACAAGATACAGAGGGATTTCCCCCTGTTTTTAATTTGTGGTAACAAACGCAACAAATGAAACATTAGGAAAAACTAATAATGGATTATAAGAATTGGAAAAACGAATGCCTTAAGTTGGGATGGACGTGTAATAATAGTAGAATAATGTTAAACTTAAGTTGTTATGAAGATAGTGTTACAGCCTCACAGACTGTTAATTTGTGTAGAGGCTTTAAAAGGTGAGATCACACCTACACTTTGTTTTCTTTGGCTCGAACCACAGCAGTAAAATGTACTTTGTTGTATTTGGTTCATTTAGGTTCATTCTGCCCAAGCCAAAAAGTAGCTCATATATTGGACAGAGTGTTGATTAGCTGTCATGCTGCCAGGTTAGAGATTTTGGCAGCAGCGAGTCAAAACAAATCTGATTCCAGTTTCTGTAATATCTGCTGAGGATGATGGACTCATCTGCACTCTTTGCCATAATTTAGTATATTGAAGCGCCGTTTTACTGCATTTTAACTCCAAGTTTAGCCTCGGTTCATTTTGATTTACTCTGCTTTCCAAGCAAGAGTAACTGCTACTATCAGATGTTGAACTTCCAGCCTCTTATACCCATAATCCCTCCGTTTTGGGGGTTGTTTCCTGTAGCTAGTTCAGATTATGTTCACATTATGTCCTCACTCCTACTTCTCTTGTTAGAGGACCGAGACTCGCATTTCCAGGCGTCTCGGTGCCGTTATTTGGTGCCACCAGAGTTCAAATGTAACCCTAACCCAAACTAAAGGAGCAAACGCTTCGAACAAACCGCTCCAAACGTGCTCGGTGTGAACGCAGCCTGACTGAAGCCCTCCTCTCTTCTCCAGGCACCAACCTCTGTGGGGTGAACAACGGAGGCTGCACTCACCTCTGCTTTGCCAAGACCAACAGCTTCGTGTGCGCCTGTCCCGACGAGCCAGACGGCCGCCCCTGCTCCACTAGTGAGTGACTGCTGTGTGTGTGTGTGTGTGTGTGTGCCTGTGTGTACTTGAGTATAGTATGCGCTCGCATTTTGACGCACGTTTTAAATCGAAGTGCTGATTAGCATGTGTTGATCAGTCTCAGGTTACGTCCCCACCTCACCATCCAGAGGACCCACCAGCACCCCGGTCCCCAACAAAATCCCCAAAGCAACAGACTCTCCGCAGAGGGGACCCTCACTTGTCAAGTAAGTCTATCTTCCATTGGAATAGCTTCTGAACAGTGTTGAGGAAAGTTACTTTTCAAAAAATAATAGTTATTTTACTTTGTAACTAGTAACTAGTTTTGTTACAAAGTGACTCTTTCTTGAAAATAACTTAAAATGCAACGCAAGACTATTGGTCTCATATAGATAAAAAAAAAAAACTAGCAACTAACTAACATATTGTCTGCACGATGTGCAATGGGATTTTCACTGGGTTTTTTTTGTTTTTTTTTGTGGTAACAAAAACTGAAACGATATGAAAGTAAAATAAAAGTAACAACATTACAATTTGAAACGGTAACAAATAATGGATTACAAGAATTGGAAAAACAAATGCCTTGAGTTACCAGTTAGAATGAAAAAGTAATCTGAGAAGGTTAGGGAATGTTAAAAAAGTACAAAGTAACGCATTAACCCCAATGCTGCTTTTGAAACCCCAAATTTTGATATAATAATAATAACCTTTATTTGTATAGCACCTTTCATACACAACATGCAGCTCAAAGTGCTTTACATCAATAGAAGGCAGATAAAAGACGGCAGATAGAAGGCAGATAAAAGACAGATAAAAAGATAAAATTCATATAAAAGAACAAGCAAAATGCACTGCATTAAAATAATCAAATCAAGTAAAATAGAAAGATAAAAGAACACAACAAATACTCCCACTTTTAGATGCATTGTGAGTGAACCCATATGTTTTTCTTTAATTTTCTTTTCCCCTGTCCTTCCGGATTCTATCTTAAATAAATAAATATGTATCTATATATATAGATATATATTTATAAGATAAGATGTAGAAGCACAGCCTCCCACAGGCACCGTGCAGGAAGTCCTCCACGGCTTCTGACTTAACATACTGTATATGTATAATTTTGACTCCAATGTAATTGATATTTGGCAAAATCACCTATGCTTTGTTTAATGTCCTAACGCTGTGTTTTCTTGTCATTTCATAGCTGCACCGACAAGAACCTAAACGTGGAGGGCTGCTTACAGAGCAACGTGGTGACAGCGCCCCACGGTCAGTACAGGACCGCTCAGTACAGGACCGCTCAGTCAGCACTTTGTGTCTGAGCAGAGCTGACTGGATTTGCCTCGTAAACACACACACACACACACTCACTAACACCTGTGCCGTCTCTCTTAGGGGAGGGGCTTCACATCAGCTACGTGATCGGTGGAGTTCTGACCATCCTGGCTATTCTGATCCTCATTGCTGCCTTTATTATTTACAGGTAAGTCCAGCTGCCGAGGCCCGTTCACATCTACAATGATAGCTATAACTGTAAAAAAAAAAAAAGATTTAAATCATTGTAAGGAAATAGAAATGTCCCCTGTGTTCCCTGTACAACGATAACTATAAAAACCATCCAGAACGATAACTGTAACTATGTTTTTGGTTTGATCTCAGAGGGTTTTTTTTTTTTTTTTTTTTTTTTTGGATGCAGAGACGAAAATAAAACATTTTCAGCCAATCAAATTAAAGTTGTAAGAAAGAAGGGGGCGGGACAGATTGATTCTCCCAGCTCCTCTCTCCTTTGCAGCAATTCATGAACCCAAATCCTTTGATTCTGTTGTTTAATTACTTAAGAGAGCAAGTAAAGTAAAAACAAGTCAAGAATCAAGACAACTTCATCAATCCCTAAAAGGGTAATTGCATGTGACAGTCAGTAAAGTAATCAACCTCCATTTTGGTCTGGAAACTTGCGCAGCAAAATAAAACAATATCTGTCATATGAATGCTTGAGCAGCAATGTATCGTTCGAGTTTTTAGCAGAGGTGTAGATTACCAAGTCAAGTCCATGTCATTAATGTCAAGTCTCAATTCTAAATGTAGAACAGCAAGTCAAGTCAGAACAAATCAAGAGTTCAGTATCAATTTAATATCTTAAAGTAAACTAAATATCTAGGACCTTTCAATGCAATATGGTTTTAATAGGATAAAAACTTCGTAAGAGCATCACGAGTAGAGCCGGGCAATATATCGATATTGTATCCATATGGTGATATGAGACTAGATATCGTCTTAGATTTTGGATATGGTAATATGGTGATATGGCATAAGTGTCTTTTCCTGGTTTTAAAGGCTGCATTACAGTAAAGTGATGTCATTTTCTGAACTTACCAGACTGTTCTAGCTGTTCTATTATTTGCCTTTACCCACTTAGTCATTATATCCACATTACTGATGATTATTTATCAAAAATCTCATTGTGTAAATATTTTGTGAAAGCACCAATAGTCATCCCTACAATATTGTCGCGATATCGATTTGGTCAAAAATATTGTGATATTTGATTTTGTCCATATCGCCCAGCCCTAATCATGAGTTTGATTTCTATAATCAGTTTCAACTTCAATAAATTCAATCATTCCATACAAATTCAGAAAACAGAATTTAAATTCTGTCGTCTGCCGGAACAAATCTCATCACTTTCAATCCGAGTCATTTACACAAACACAAGATCTCAAGTCAAGACTTTTTTTGTCATCAAAGTACAAGTCAGAGTCAAGTCCCAAGTCACCAGAACCCAAGTCAAGTCAAGTCTGAAGTCTTCTCTTCATGCATCAAGTCAAGTCTGACTGACTCAAGTCTGACTCAAGTCCAAGTCATGTGACTCTAGTCCCCACCTCTGGTTTATAGCTATCTTCAGAGTTATATTTCTGGATGTGAACGGGCCTCAAACCTCCTGCTTCATTCCCTGCTCCTTTTTCTTACACAGAAGTCAGCATGATCTACATTTGATATCACAGTCCATAGTGTAATTGACTGGATTGACTAAGCCATGCGCCGTGTTCCCGTCCGTCTTTGATCAACAGACATAAAAAGTCCAAGTTCGCCGACCCGGGGGTGAGCAACCTGACCTACAGCAACCCGTCGTACCGGACGTCCACACAGGAGGTCAAGATCGAGGCTTCGCAAAAACCTCCCATCTACAACCAGCTCCGATATAAGAAAGAGGTAACCGAGCCGTGCGGACTGATGACCTTTTTTTATTTTAATAGAGGAACGGATCTGAGGTGGATCCGTGATGTTTCAGTCGTACGATGATAGAGTTGTAGGTGTATGGCCGGTAACCATAGAGACAAATGTCATCCCTGTTTGTCTCTCCAGATTGATTGTGTTGGAATATGGTAACATGTGACACGAGCAGGCGCCGAGCCCGGCACTTATCTCTCCCTCTCTCCTCCTCCCCCTCTCCCTCACTGCAGCTCTCTCATCCTTACAACTCCCTCTCTCCCTTTATCTTTTGACCCACTTGTCCCACGGAGAGGTAGCTACGCCGCATGGATGAATCATGTCCTTCCCAGTTCTGTTTTCTCTTGACTCGTTCTCCCCTTTTTCTTTTGTTTTTTTTTCTCATATGTTGCCCTGTCTATTCATACCTCTTTCCCTTTCCTTTTTTCTGTCTTTCACTGCATGCGACCTGTTATCTGAAATGAATCACTCCTCTGTTTGGTGCATTTTCAGAGTGCTGTGATCAATAGCATGTCTATTAATGCACTACTTACAGGGTGTTCTGCTGCAACTGACTTATCTCACAAGTTAGCTAAAAGCTAAATGCCAAGACATTGCATTCAGTTAAAGGTGTTTCAAGTATCCTCTTTGAACATCATATCACTGTCAAATTAACAGTGATACCTTAGTATAATTACCATAAACAAATAAAAGCATGGGGGGGACAATTGGTAGTCTCTGTCTCACAGCAGTGGTATTATTTACGGAAGAGGATTAGGGCCACGTGAAAAATGTATTTGAGTTCTGAGTTAAATTTAAAGTCAGAATTCTGAAAATAAAGCAGAATTCTGAGATTAAAGTCAGAATTCTGACTTTAATCTCAGAATCAGAGTCAGAATTCTGACTTTAATCTCAGAATCAGAGTCAGAATTCTGACTTTATTCTCAGATTTCTGACATTAAACTCAGATTTCTGACATTAAACTCAGACTTCTGACTTTATTCTCAGACTTCTGACTTTATTCTCAGAAGTCAGAATTCTGAGTTTAATGTCAGAATTATGACTTTATTCTCAGAATTATGACTTTAAACTCAGAACTCAAATACATTTTTCACGTGGCCCTAATCCTCTTCCGTAGTTATTAGTGTTAGTGTTTCACAAAATTAAGACTACATTTCCCATAAACCCCGTTGCTTTCTGTCACAAATAAGATAGTGCTACTTGTCCCACCCCTCTGCCTCCCTGGCTTCGCTTTCCCTCCTTCCACCATCTGCTGCCAGAAACTCTTTTCAGCTTTAGCTCCGTTTGCTCTGGAAGAACAGAACCTCTTCCTGGTTTCGTGCCGTAAAGCGGTCCAGCAGATTTCCCCTCCAGATCCACCAGGTGGAGAAACAATGGAGGACGCAGAGTAGGGGCTGATAGAGGCTGTCTTGTTTGTTTATGGCAATTATACTAACGTCTCAAAATGAATGCGGTGATGATTTATTGATGTTAAAAATGCTACACTTAGCACCTTTAACCATTTACAGTGAAGGTGTCCACCTCCCTGAAGTTGACAGAACTAACTGTAGAGGGAAGCACAGCGTTACTAAACGGAGCCAAGCTGCTGTGCATGGGCTGTGTTTGGAGATGGTTCTTGTTCTGGAGTGTTTTGCAGTTGGTTGCTGATTCAAGGAAAAATCCACCCTGAAACACTTTTAACACTGTTAAGCTATCGGTGATGTACTTTGCATTCCCGGGTGTGTTTTTCCTCTTGGCGGATAACCGGCCAATCGTAGACGAGGTGACGTCACCTTCCAGATATTTCCAGCAGCAACAAATGGAGTTTGATGTCAGGTTTTTTTTGGTGTCAGTCCCTCAGAATCAGACTCATGACTTTTTCTCGACTGGGAAAAAAAAACTCTCGCTCCCTTGTTCCTGCTATGCTTTTGCCATCGCTCTCTCTCCACCTGCACGTAACCCACAGCTGAATGCTGGGGGTTGTTGAAATGCATTCTGGGAAATGTAGGAAACGACTAACTGAGGTAGAAGTAGACGAGGCAGGTCGAGGGAAAAGTGGGTTCACCAAAACACCTGATCCCAAAAATAACTCCCGGAATGTATTGAACATCACAGACTGATGAGATCTAACAGTGTGTGTGTGTGTGTGGAGAGTAGCTGAGGATTTTTCAATTTAACTTCCTGGTATCATCGCTTAAACTAACCCGCGTCTCTCCTTCTCTAGGGGGGCGGGGACGGAGGCTACACCAAGGAGAAGATCCGCATCGTGGAGGGCGTGTGCCTGCTGTCCAGCGAGGAGCTCTACTGGGACGACCTCAAGCAGCTCAAGCCGTCCCGGGGCGGCGGCGGCGGCGGCGGCGGCGGCGGCGGCGGCCTGCACGCCTGCATGCGCGCCGACACGGTGTCCCTGCAGGCCAGCAGCGCGTCGCTCGACGACGGCGAGACGGAGCAGCTGCTGCAGGAGGAGGCGTCCGAGTGCTCCTCCATCGCCGCCCTGACCCCCTCCTCCTCCTCCGCCGCCAGCCCGCAGCGCCGCGCCCAGCACAGCCTGCCCGACACCGGCTGGGCCCCCGCGCGCAAGCCCTCCACCGAGAGCGAAGTGTGAAGAGGGGGGGGGGAGAGAGAGAGAGAGAGTCCGCGCCCCTCCTACCCCTCCGCCCCCCCCCCCCCCCCCCCCCTCCTCTGCTTTATCTCGCAACACACACACACATACAGACAGACAAGACGTGTACACCTGTATTTATAGCTGGTACAACTTATGCACACAAAGATATTTAGGTACAAACACAGTGATATTTTGCATCCTGATGCTATGTAGAGTTAACAGTACATATGGACCTGATTAGACACGAGCAAGTTCACATATACACACAACTTCTGTCTCTGAAACTGGGACTCCGTCCTACTTGTGCGCACACACGTATTTACACGCACACACACACACACACACACACACACACACACACACACAGACAGTGCAGTCCTCCAACAGTACCCTCAGTGCTACTGCCTTTAGGCAAACTGATAACAAAAAAAAAAAAAGACAATTAATGAGCATGCTGGAATAAGAAAAGCAAAAGACTCTGGGGAAGAAGTGAGCAGAGACTCGGTCGTATCCGGAGCCTTTTTTTTTTTTTTTTTTTTTTTTCTTTTCCTAAGGATGCAAAACTCTCACCGCGAGGGACGCTTTCTCCCTGTAGAACGTTACATTTTTTCGGTGAACTTTTTTTGACAAAGCTAAAAAAAAAAACTAAAAAAAAAACAAAAACAAAACGATATACTCCCGGACTATGTAACACAGTGCTCTCTCTAATGCCACTCATCATGTTTTTGCCATGTCTTTATGAACTCTATTTATGAAACGTTTTGTACTTTTCCGAGTGGGTTTTCGCTTATTTTTTTTCCGAGAGCGGCGAGAGCGTTGTTGTTGTCGTCGAACTGTGTACGGCAGGACCCAGGTATTCAAAAAAAAAAAAAGTTCTATTTATGACAGTGCCAAAGGGCGGGGCTTCACAAAGTCTCCATGCTTCTTTCTTTCATCTACACTTCACTGCAAATGTATCTTAATGGGAGGTTTGTTTCGTTTGACAGCCAGAAAACTCTTTCCCTCACCCAGTGGGAGACTTCTGGTGGTTCCATCTGCTTCTGATATCTTGATTTACGGCCGGTACTCTCAAATCGATTGCAGAAGTTCCATTCATCCTCGACAAAAGAAAAGGAGAATTTCTTTTTTTTTTTTTTTTTTTAAAGTTGTAATCCAACCGTTGCTGATCCTCGGGGATAGCAGAGGAAGCCGCGATGAAGTATATAGCCTAAGTGCCAAACATTTCTTTTGTTTTTTCCTTCTTCAGCTATATTTATATTTCTCGGAGGTTGTTCAAAATGTACGTGACATTCTTCTTTTTACGCATTCTGAATTCAAGTAGAGCTAATCGAACTCTGAAACCTGTAATGCGACGTGCACTCGCAGTATCTGCTACAGTACAGTATCACGGATGATTCCCTCTGGGCAACATGGAACAGTTAGGAGTAGGGCTGGGTATCGTTTAAAGAATTACGATACCAGTACCGATACCAGTACCTTTTAAAGTGATACCGATACCAATAGAGTACTTCATTCGATACCTTTTTTTTTTTTTTTTTTTCTCGTTTTTGGTGGCATCTCGGCACGCTGAACTGCCAACTCTGGCTGCAAGTAAAACCATACAAATATTTTTTTCTAGATCTGTGTACAAAAATTATCAAATGCAGGTATCGTTTGACTGGAGAAGTTTCAATACTACTTGGTACTGGGTTATTTCGATTCGGAAATTTATTTTGATATTTGGAGTACCGATACCCAGCCCTAGCTAGGAAACACTGTGCGTCTCTCAACCCGTCAGGCAGCGAGGGTTATATAGTTTAGAAATATATCACTGACAACTTACTGAATCATTAATTTAATACGAGTAAAGATATTATGCATCGCTTTAACATTGAAGAGTACCATTCTCTCTGTCGTTTCGAAATACGGTACGAGGAAATATATTACTATATTGACATATTATATCGGTTAGACTTTTCAAAACCATGTATTTTGAAGTATCTTCTACAAGTTCAGCAACTTTGCTGATTTTGCTGCTAGACAAAGCACTGAGGCCAATGAAAGAGGGTCTTGGCAGCTACATATCGGTTCGGTTCGATGGCCGGCCCCTGCGGAGCTTCGTACCACGATCCAGTAACCAATCACCCGGCTCACAGTCCCTCCCACTCTGCTATAGGATCGCTTAACTGTACAGATTTTACCATGCAGGATATAAGCAAACATTTGTGTTGAAGATATTGTGTTGATTATGTTGTATAGTCTTTTGTACAAAGGGATTTCATGACCGTTTTTTTTTTTTTGACTTGTATTAATTTTACTCACTGGAGAAGAACATTTTTTTTTTTTTTTTTTTTTTTTTTGCTGGATTATTTTAACCACTGTGTTTCCAAGCCTTGTAAATGATAGGGAAGATGCCAGTTATTTAATAGTGCTCTTTTTATGTTATGAAATATCGGTCGCGTATAGCTGTTGTAAAGTTAACAAAAAAGAGGTATTTATGATTTCTTTGTTTGGTTGTCACTTAATGTGTAAATATGAAAAGACTGTATATGTATTTCCATTGCAGTACTAACAAGCTGTGTTGTGTGATATAGTGAATTATCCCTTTGCTATCTTTTAATATAAAACTGCATTTGCATTTCAATGAAACTTTTGGCTCACTCATCCATGTTAAATCATTTGCTGGTTGGACGCAATATCTTTATTCTCCTCAGATAATTGTATCATAATACAGACAACGCTGGTTTGTTTGATCACTCACATGCAACAAGAGCAAAGATATTTCAAGTTTTTAGAGAATGTTATCATGGGAACACGCCCTAAATGACAAAATATGACAGAGAAAGGAGGTATATAAGATAAGAGAAAGGAGATTGCCACAATTGTTCCTTTTACATGGATATTTTTATATCGACTAAAACTCAAGATGTATTTTTTCTGCTTATCGTCCCCAGAGGTGGAAAGTAACTAAGTACATTTACTCGAATACTGTACTTCAGTACAATTTTGAGGTACTTGTACTTTACTTGAGTATTACCATTTTACGCTACTTTATACTTCTACTCCACTACATTTCAGAGGGAAATATTGTACTTTTTACTCCACTGCCTTTATTTGATAATTTAAGTTACTAGTTACTTTGCAGATTCAGATTATGAATACAAAATATAATTGACTAATAAATTGTGATGCATTATTATAGATTACTGTAAGCTACCCAGCAGTATATAAAGTAGTGGAAATCAGCCCCACCTTTTCCAGCTGCAACATTAAAGTGATGCTTACACATTAATGCATCAATAATTATAATTCAATAATATAATATATACTGTATTATTCTGAAATGGGCCATTCTGCATAATGAGTACTTTTACTTTTGTTGCTTTAAGTATATTTTGATGCTAATACTTTTGTACTTTTACTTAAGTAACATTTTGAATGCAGGACTTTTACTTGTAACAGAGTATTTTTATACTGTGGTATTTCTACTTTTACTCAAGTAAAAGATCTGAGTACTTCTTCCACCACTGAACGTCCCTAATGATAAACTGTCGTAATCCCATAATACATTTTCTAAGGATAGTATTCAAATGTCACAGCAAAACTGTAAATCCCTACACTAGGAAAATCATAGCAATACCATGGGAGATTAAATAAAATCAATTAAGTGTGATTATGTCAGTATAAACTCATTGAGTATGGGACGCTATAAGGCTCTGTAGGAATATTTGATTTTTTAAACTTTTCGTTAATTATGGATATGGGATAACATTTCATCTCACTGACATATTCACTATACTGAATACCATGTTAACTCTGTATCATATAAACAGAGGCCTGACTCAGCACATCAAGGGGTTACAATGTGAAGGGATTCTTCTTTCTGGGTGTTTGAGGTCGTCTGTCTTTTATACAGACAAACAGAGGCGAGAAGGAAATATGCAGAAGTATCCACAACAGGCTATTACCTTCAAAAAATAATAAACATACACAAGGAAACACTTTGTTGACTATCCGCGTGAGTGTGTGTGTGTGTGTGTGTATGTGTGTGAGAGAGAGAGAGTGGGAGAGGGGGAGGGGTGGGTGGGTGGAATAACTCGTCATTGGTGGTTAAACAGGAAGAGTGTTTAAACTGTCCAATGAACGTCCACCATCGCCCCAGCGGTTGAGCCAATCAGCTATAAGCTTTACACAAGGCACTTATTTAAAATGAAAGAGTTTGGCAGTGGACTGGACGTTGAACTGTGAAGAACAAGACAACCACGCACATTTCAGGGTTTTTATTTATCGACTAGCATATATTCCTCGATCTTTGGTAAGTTAACATTAGGTGATATTAGTTTCACATTTAGTAGGCAGCTCAGTTGGACGTTTTTGACGAAATTATGCTAACGTTAACAGTTACGTTGCTAAGCTAACTTAAGTTAGCTAGCAACAATTGCTTCAAGAAATGCTTGCCAGCAATGTTGATGAAACATTAACGTTAGATAAACCGCTAACTTAAATGTTTTCATTTCGCTTGATATTATGCGTAGTCTAACAAACGTTTTTAGTTGTTTACGGTGAATTGGCTAACGTTAACCTAGATAACATGAAGTTAGCGAACAACTTGTTTTGCTTGGTTCACTCCTGTCTGCTGCCCTTCCAGCTAATCAATTCCCATGTCTCTGTCGTTGCAGTTCAATAAGAAATCCATATAGATAATCATGGGGGATGATAGCGAGTGGATGAAACTACCAGTCGATCAGAAATGTGAACACAAGGTAAATAAATACAAGCCCTGCAGACACGTAAACGTCTCTTACGAGCTATCGTTAATTAAACGGGTCTTCTCATGAAATCACAAAGGTCAGACCAACATTTACACTTTATGTCAACGTGTTCATATTATTCTGTTCCATCACCTCACGGCCATCTTGGTAGGTAAACAACAGTTGGTTGTATTCAATTAATAGATTATTATAATCAAATGACAGCCTCAGCCAGTGAGCTGTGTGTATGGTAAAGCAGTGTTTCTGAACGTGGGTTCCGGGGACCACCAGGGGTCCTTGAGGGGGTTCCAGGGGGTCCCCAGGCAAATTGATAAATTGTTAAACTTCACCATTATTTCATTTACAAGAACTTAATACAGTTAGGAAATGTAGAAGAATGACTGTTTTGATCATAGTTTCTCTGTTATCTCTCTACCTACAATACAGATAGGCATGGAATTCTGGACAAAATTATATCTAACACTAAAAATATTTGATTATTTGGGTCCGACACACAAAATCTCGTCAAATGGGGGTCCGAGGCCCAAATGTGGACTAAATTAGGGGTCCTTGATATGAAAAAGGTTGAGAATCACTGTGGTAAAGCAATATATTTTTGTGGAAATGTATATGACATCATGGGAATACTATGAATTGGCTTCAATCAGTGAACATTCATTCATCTTTATGCTGACGACACAATCCTTTATGCCTATGGTCCATCTCTCTCCTCTGTCCAAGCCACACTCCAGGATAGCTTTCTCCAGGTACAGCAGGCTCTATCATTATTAAAACTCTCACTCAACACATCCAAAACAAAAGCCATGTGGTTTCACCGGAAGGGCACTCCCTCTCCGTCTCCACTAATCATCTCTACCTGCGAGGGAGCTATCCTGGACCATGTCTCTGCCTACAAATACCTCGGCATCTGGTTAGACTCCACGCTATGCTTCTCACACCACATTTCTCAACTACAGGCTAAGGTTCGGGCTAAACTCGGTTTCCTTTATAGACATCGTCTCGCCTTCACTTCCTCTGCTAAACAGACTCTCATTAAATTGACAATACTCCCTACACTCGATTTTGGTGACACCATCTATCGCACTGCTTGTAAAGGCACTCTTGCTAAACTGGACACACTCTATCATTCTGCTATCCGTTTTGCCACTAACGCCCCTTACAATACCCACCACTGTAGTCTTTACTCCCTGGTAAACTGGCCATCACTTCACACCCGCCGTCAGATCCACTGGCTCACTCTCATTTACAAGACCCTTCTTCAACGTACACCCCCCTACCTGTCTTGCTTGCTGCACCGACTTCCTGTCACATACAACACTCGGTCCTCTCATCTCATTCTGTTAACAACTCCTAAAACCAGATCTACATCCGGCCTTGCATCTTTCCAGTCAGCTGCTGTTTCTGACTGGAATGCATTACAAAAACACCTTAAACTGGATAACTTCATCTCCATCCCGGCCTTCAAAGACGCCATCTCACACCTTTTTACAGATTCTTGCAGCTGCTTCCCTATTTAACTACTCAACTATCTAACCCTTTTCTTCAGTTTCTGCTTGTTGAACGCCCATACCTACCGCCGTTGGCCTAGGCCACTTTCTGTGACACACTGCTCGCTAATGAATCCTGTAATATCTGTAACAGACATTTACTCTCTTTTATGCTTGTAATAATCTTGTCTTCTATGCTTGAATATCCTTGTTATTAACTTTTATGCCTTGTTTCTGCTAAATGTTTGTATTGTTGTGTATATTTGCTATTGTCTTTTAACCTATCTTTTCTCCCTCACAGCCCCCCCCCCCCCATCAAGAAGCTTATGCCTCTTGTCAGGCCATCATTGTAAATAAGAACATGTTCTTAATTGATTTCGCCTGGTTAAATAAAGGTTAAATAAAAAAAAAAAAAAAATTCAAAGTTGATTGTAAAGAATGTCATGCTTTTATAATGTGTGTTCACCGCAAATTGTCAACAGGGGCATCACACCAGAAACACATTCAACTAGCTTTCCTTAGTCACATAACACAGGACTGCAGTGACATTTCATGACCTTTGTCCCAGGTGTGGAAAGCCAGGTCAGTGGGCTATGAGGAGGCTCTGAAGCTCTTCCAGAGGATCGGTGACGAAAAGAGTCCAGAATGGGGGAAGTTCCTGGGGCTCATCAAGAAGTTTGTGACAGAGTCCAATGCAATCGTCCAGCTGAAGGGCCTGGAAGCTGCACTGACTTTTGTAGAGAATGCACATATAGCCAGCAGGTAAAACACACACACACACACACACACACACACACACACACACACACAGACAGCTGATCAGTTCTGATGATACTGTAATTGATCTTATTTCCTCTTGCACATAATAATTTTATTTGTATCGCACATTTCATACAAAAAGCAACACAATGTGCTTCAAAAAGCCGTAAGAGCAATACAATAAAACAAGATCATGCATGTTGTCATACATAAAAACATACATAAACATGCAGAGGAAATGGACAATTTAAAGTACATACACATCCAAGTAAAACAGCAGCAGACCTTTACTCTAAAAACCCAACTAGAGCTGCAACGATTAATCGATTAGTTGTCAACTATTAAATTAATCGCCAACTATTTTGATAATCGGTTTGAGTAATTTTTAAAGAAAAATAAGTCAAGATTCTCTGATTCCAGCTTCTTAAATGTGAATATTTTCTGGTTTCTTTACTCCTCTATGACAGTAAACTGAATATCTTTGGGTTGTGGACAAAACAAGACATTTGAGGACGTCATCTTGGGCTTTGGGAAACACTGATCCACATTTTTCACCATTTTCTGACATTTTATAGACCGAACAACTAATTGATTAATCGAGAAAATAATCGACAATAAAATTAATCGTTAGTTGCAGCCCTAACCCCAACATTAGTGCATTAAGTCAAAACGGCTAGTTAAAAGCAGCTGTAAAAAATACATGTTTTAAGTCTACTTCTAATAGAACAGTGTTTGGGCAACTCTAATGTCACTTATCTGCTTGTTCTCCTGTCCTTTCTGCAGAACGGTGGGAGAGGTGGTGAGCGGCGTGGTGAATAAAGTGTTTAACCAGCCCAAGGCCCGGGCCAAGGAGCTGGGCTCTGACATCTGCCTCATGTACATTGAGATAGAGAAGGCAGACGCTGTACAGGAAGAGCTCATCAAGGGCCTCGACAACAAGAACCCCAAGATCGTGTTGGCCTGTGTAGAAACCATACGCAGGGCGCTCTGGTGAGACTGAGCTGGCCGTTGATCTGAGCTGTCCATGTTGTATTCATGCCATTTTCTAGTGTAAAAAATCTGATTTCTGTGTGACTGATGTCTATGCGTGTTCTCGGCTTTAGTGAATTTGGAGCCAAGACGGTGACTGTGAAGCCCATAGTGAAAGTTTTGCCAAAGCTGTTTGAGTCCAGAGACAAGCCGGTGAGAGACGAGGCAAAGCTACTGGCTGTGGAGGTCTACAGATGGATCAGAGATGCCTTGAAGCCTTCGCTCCAGAACATCAACGCTGTGCAGGTCAGCATCAGAGTGTGCATCTTTGACAGTAGGCTTAAGTATTAATAGATACATTTTGTTGTTTGCAAAAGTTAAAATTCCATTGGGAAACCGTATAATGCACAAAACAAGTAGTTTATTTGCTATGAAAAATACAAACACTTCAAAGCAATAAATGAACACAAGTATAGGCTTGATTTAGCAGCTACTCAGTATGTGGATTATTTGTAACATTTGTAAATTTTTTCTGCTTTTCTAAATGGAATCAAATCATCCTCAAAATTGTTTTAATCTGTTGAACTGTCCTCAGACTATTCCAAAACCTGAGAAACGTATCGGTGTGCTTCCAGTTTTTATGCACATTATGGCCTGACACATTCGGAAACGGGTATTACTACCCAATATTTGCATTGGCCCATTATCAGTGGTTGTGGTTCATGATAGTCCTACAACTAATAGCAATTAACAGTGCATAGAATACTATCTGTCTGAGTGAACATGGACAGGGCAGATGCAAGAATTTACTTTAGCACATCCCGAATCCACAAAGGGATAAATTGGCTGCCACAAATTTCAGAGAAGGTCCGCACACAGAAATATGCCCCACCAAAAATGCATTCTGTGCATCATTCAAACTGTTTTCTTTTTTTACAATTTCTTACATGATGATTGGTCGCCACTCATCCCAGAATCCTCAGTATTTTTTAAAAGCTAAACCAGTGTGAGGAAGTGGTGTACTGTCACAAATTTACTCCATACTGGGAGGTAAATCGGTAATCTGAAATTTTCTTCCTCAAATATTAACATCGTGTCCAAAATTAGTTGGTTGGTCTTAATGCATATGTCAGATTGTGTGTGTGCGGGGAAAATATGCCCACTTACTTTTGTGTTGGTAAATCCAGCCATTGAGGAATGGCCACTATCCAAGGTAAATCTGTACATTGGCCTGTTAATATGGTTGGAAACTCCTTAATCACAATGGAGTGAGGCTCTCTGGCAGTCTTGAGTTACATGCCGACCATGTGTCCATTGCATGCAAGTTGTGTGTCACATCTGCCCTCCACAGTGCTATGATCCTGTGCCTACAGGTCTTAGGCCACATCCACACTAATACGAAAATGATCTCCGTCCACACGAGCGTTTCAGAAATAATCTCCGTCCATACTAACACGCCTGATAACGCATATCATGCATGTGCGTGCCGGTGTAAACAGGAAGTAGATTGTCTACTCTGCGGTTGGTTGCTTAGTTGCAGAAAATACTACAGAGGAAGAACAGCAATGACGAAAAGTACAACCAGAGATTTGCATTATAAAATGCAGAATTGAACTGCACAACAACTGCTAGCATAGACAACAAGGTCAGCAATGCCTATAATTCGTTATCCATGTTGAATTAACCACTGGTAGTCAAGGCTGATGTCGTTTGTTATCTTCCGGAAAAGGGTCATGTGATAGGGGCGTGACGAATCAGGGAAGGACACGTCGTGACTGATAAGACCCAGTCAGGAAGCGAACGTGGGTGTGAAAACGTATTAGTGTGGATGTGGCCTTAACCAAGTGTGTTCTGATGTCTGTGTTTGCCTCCAGTTGAAGGAACTGGAAGAAGAGTGGGCCAACGTGGCCCCAGGAGCCCCCAGACAGAGCCGCTTCCTCCGGTCCCAGCAGGACCTGCGGGCCAAATATGAGCAGCAGCAGCAGCAGCAGGCGGACACAGGGGTCGACCCGGCTGATGGTAAGGCAACCCACTCTGTTTTCTATCACAGCTTCAGGGAGAGTGGAATGCTATATCTTGATCTGACACATGTGCTCTCGTAGAAGAACCCGAGGAGTCGGCCCAACAGGTGGACGCCTATGAGCTCCTGGAGCCAGTGGAGATCCTCTCCAAACTGCCCAAAGACTTCTATGAGAAAATTGTAAGTCTTTGCTTCTCTTGCAGGGATTAAATGAGGTTGTTTTTGTTTTTTCTTCAAGTGCCTGTGCGAGTATTGAATGGACCTCTGTATTTCTTTGCAGGAAGCGAAGAAATGGCAGGAGAGAAAAGAAGCACTGGAGGCAGTCGAGACACTTGCTAAAAATCCTAAACTAGAAGCAGGAGAGTATGGGGATTTGGTGCGAGCACTGAAAAAGGTACCGAAAACTTTTAGGATCTTGCAGATTTCAGATCAACTACATTACCCGCTGTATGCCAGACATGAGTCTCATTTTTTCTTTTTTTTGTAGGTGATTGGCAAAGACAGCAATGTCATGTTGGTGTCTCTGGCAGCTAAATGCCTAGCTGGTTTGGCATCGGGTCTAAGGAAGAAGTTTGGGACGTATGCTGGCCATGTAAGTTCCCTCATGACTCTTTAAGCACTGAATCATAAGTAGGGATGGGACATCACAATACGATTTTGAATGTGTGTTATGGGGTTCACAATTCAATACAACCACATACGATGTAATAAATAAAAGTTCAGTGACAACAAAGTCTGACTGCAGATTTATCTGTATTTCTGAGACACAAATTTCTAGCATTGGCTTGCTAGAGTGTCAACAATTTAAAAATGTCTTTACAAAGTGTAAATAATATAAATTCAATAGAGAGCTTGAGAAACTGTCACGGACAAGCGGTCTCATTTGTCATTACTACAATTCATCAAATTTATTTTTCTGCCCCACAATGCGTATTGTCACATTTTTGTATTGCGATGTATTGAATTTCGATATATCATCTCATCCCCAATCATAAGACGTTGTGACTGATGTGCAGTTAACGACATTTTCCTCTTTCCTTCAAGGTGGTGCCGACTATTTTGGAGAAATTTAAGGAGAAGAAGCCACAGGTGGTGCAGGCTCTGCAGGAGGCCATTGATGCAGTGTTCCTGACTGTGAGTCGGATGTGGAAGCAGCTAATTGGTTGTTTAATTGGAGTAATTCCTTGAACATTTACCTGCAGCCTAGTCCTCTGATTGTTTGATCACTCCATGCCAACCCCCCCCACCCCCACCCCCTTAAATTGTTATTGGTGTTTAGTGACACTGAGGAAGCAAATCTGTTCTGGTGCTTAATGAATGGAATTGTCTGCATTTAGAGATTTCTTTTAGAACATCCGCTTCAAAGAATTTACCTCAGGTCTCTGGATCAATGTTTAATTAGCCTCCTAATCAAAGGTAATTAAGAGCCCTTTATAAGGGCAAAATCTGTTCCACTTTATCACATCACACTCATTGGACTAGAAAATCATTCAATGACCATATTGGCCCATATCATCCCTCTTGATCAGCCAGTGTCAGTTGATACATTTCTCAGGGGTTTTGTTTGCCGTGTTACATCAGGGATTGTGTCCCCCCCCCCTCCCCAGACTACGCTCCAAAACCTGAGTGAGGATGTGCTGGCTGTGATGGACAACAAAAACCCTTCCATAAAGCAGCAGGCCTCGCTGTTCCTGGCCAGGAGTGTCCGTCTCTCCGCCCCCTCGGCCCTGCCCAAGGCCCTGGTCAAGCCCCTCTGCACCGCCTTGCTCAAGGTTCGCTAAGTTTCAGTTCCATTAGCTTGGTTATAATGCATAAAATCATATTGTTTCAGAGATTACTGGAAATGAATATTGTAATGTATCCTAATTAGGCCTGTGCTGATATGAAAATTTCATAATGTATCCTAATTAGGCCTGTGCTGATATGAAAATTTCATACTGCGATTACCTTGGCCAAAATTATCCCGATAATTATTAATAAGATGAAAACCTTAACAGTACTATAATATGCTTTACTTAAGAACAAATTATCATATCAATCACAAGACCAACAAATAGCCGGTTATCGTGGTGGTCACGGTAATAAAAATTAGGGGTGGTGTCATAATCATTGTTTTATATCGCAATATATAATAATACCGGTTATTGTCCCATCCCTAAACCTACTCCATTTGTTCTTCCCTCTGTCTCTCTCTCTGGTAGCAAGTGAATGATTCTGCTCCTGAGGTGCGTGACGCTGCGTTCGAGGTTCTCGCGAGCATCATGAAGGTCGCCGGAGAGAGGGCCGTTAACCCCTTCTTGGCTGACCTCGATAAGGCCAAGCTCGACAAGGTGAGCCGCACGTCTCACATACAATCCTTTCATATTCGTGCCGAAATAAAAGCTGGAAATGTAAATCAAAATGTGGTGAAAACTGGTTTTTAGAATCCCATTATTAAAGGATGTTCACCCAATTTCAGGCCTCATTCTCCATCAAATACTGTATTCCCACACGCCGCATCATTTGAATTCAGCCAATCAACTCAACTTAATGGCAAATCAGTTTTTATGACTGAACTGAACACTTCCCATAAAATTAAGTGGATCTGATTGAAGGAAATGTCAAAGAGAACTTGATTTTATTTTGACACTAAAAAATATTCTGTGCCAGTAGAGAAAAGTCTCGCTGAAGCCATTGTCAAGTGGAAAATAAAGTTGGGGAAAAGCCAGAGAGCCTTTTTTTTCTTTTTTTTTTTTATTCCTGTTCATCAGTCAGGGTGGAGTTCAAGATTAGAACATCCATGGGTGTTGTATTCTTTGTTTTAATCATGAATTAAACCAGGTAAATTCCACTGAGATATCTTTCAAGGGAGGCCTGTACCTTTTTTTTTTTTTTATAGAGAGAGGGAGCACATCATGATGCAATATAAAGTATAAAATGAAATGGTGAACAGAAAAGAGAGAGAAGGAGAGGGTTTGCTTTTGTTGTATGTGGGTTAGTGTGTATTGCAGGGCCTTTTGTACCCATGTGGGACGCAGAAGGCAGTTGGTTCAGATGCAGGGAGAACATGGTCGGTGCAGTGAAGGTGTGAACTGGGAAAAACAGTTGGTGTTCAGAGCAGTCGTAGAAATCACCATTCCCACTGAGTCGGACTACAGCCTGAATATCATACTATTCTTTAGAGCCTTTATTTATACTGTGGTGTTTTGTTTCCCAGAGTTTATTTCTTGATTAGACAGCCGAGAAGCTGAGAAAAAGCTTGTTTTGTTGCCTTTCCCCCCCCCCCCAGACCAGGTATTGTTGTTGCCTAATCTACAAGCTGAATATTTCTTTCTTATAAAACCTTTGCAAATTCATATCATGATTGTTTTTCAGTTGCACTGTTGTCAGCATTCCATTCTTCAGCTTGATACATTTTTATTACCTCCCTCTTGAGTGACAGGTGGATGGCCTGGTAAGAGTATGAGTAGGGATCCAGTTGACTTCCCCACCAGTTAGAGACCAGGCAAAGTGCAAGGATGTGTTGAATGAACCCCATGATGCTTGTGTGTATGCTAGAACAAGTCTTCAGTCTCAGCGAGCCGTCCTCTCTCATTGTGATCACTCGCTTTTCTTTGAACTTGAAGCCAGAAATCTCCATGTGAAGTCTGTGAAGTAACAACAGAAACAAAATTTCTCATTTCCATTTCGCCGGCTGGTTTTTCTTTCATCTCACCCCAGTTCCACACCATGTTAATATTTGATTGCTTTAGTAATTGTTTCTTCTTCAGATAAAAGAGAGCGCTGACAAGATGGAGCTGGCTGGGGGGAAGAAGGGAGCGACAGAAAAGGAGAAGTCCGCCCCAAAAGCACAGCCAGCACCCGAGGCTCCGGCCAAGCCTTCAGGGCCTCCCAAAAAGGCCCCTGTGGCTAAGGTGAGGCCCGATGTTCAGAAATGCAATGACTTTAGTTTTCCTCGGGCCAGCTTTTGTTGAATATCCCATTGGTTCGGTTTCATCCATTAAATATGATGACATACTTTTTTTGCAGGTTGTTGGCGTTAAGAAAGCCAAGCCCACAACAGCTGGTGGGAAGCAAGAGGGAGGGAAAAGCAAGAAACCAGCACAGACCAAAGAAGTGATGGAAACGGAGCTCTCTGTGAGTGAACCATACTTATAATGCAGTGATTCCTGGTTTTGGCCCGGATCAGCAGTACTGATGCCTGGAGACTGTGTGTCCTCAGATGGAGGTGTGTGAAGAGAAGGCGGCTGCTGTCCTCCCGGCCCTCTGTGTTCAGCAGCTGGACAGCGCCAACTGGAAGGAGAGGGTGGCTAGCATGGAGGAGTTCCTCAAGGTCGGCACCCCCAACTCAAGATGTTTTATATTCAGATTGTGATATGGCCCCATTCATAAGCATTTCTTATACAAAAACAAATTATCATGTATTTAAACAAGACCTATGCGTTGACAGCTCACATGGATTGATGGAGTGTAGTGCATGAAAATATTGCAGCCCGGTCCGTCAAAGTGAACTAGTTGAACTTTTTTGAAAACGTGATTTGCTAATGGACTTCACCAGTGATTGAAATTTGCTTCAAAAGGAACTGCTTCAAAAGGTTTCCAGACCCGTCCAGACTTGTCTGTGAATTTGACAGATACCAAATGTCCCATGTGGGCGCCGCCTAAGACTTCACAGTGTTTACTGCAATCTTTGATGTTTTGCACGTCGTCCCTCAGATATTTAAGATCAACTTGAACACAAAGCGTTGGATGTTCAGCCCATGTTGGCTGTTATTTGTCTCTTTACCTTTCATTGTGTTGTCTAGGCTGCGGAGCAGATGGACAGCAGTGAAATGCCCTGTCAGGCTCTGATCCGCATGCTGGGCAAGAAACCAGGCTGGAAAGAGACCAACTTTCAGGTACCATCCACCTATGGATTATATACATTGGAGCACATTCTAGAAATATGATTAAATTATTCCAATTGACATTTTACAATTTGATAAAATGCAGGCTTGCCAGATTGCCACAAAACTGGGTCTAATATAGTAAATTTTGGCAGTCAGAAGTTTGTCCAGGATATTAAAATGGAAATTAAAGTGTTATTTTCAATTAAATGCAACTTTGATGCCACCATAAAATTAGATAGTGGTACTGACAGATTCTTTTGGTGATATTTAGTCGAGACAGAGTTGGAAAGTTAGGCAAATGAATTGTGACAAATGCATTTATCATTTGTCCAGTTTCACCAAAAGATGTGAATAGGACCAGCAGCAGTGTCCGTTTCATTTCATTCCTTCCGTTTCCTCCCTAATAGTTTTGGAATAAACTCAAAACACATGTACAAGGAATCAATGCCCACTTGGACAGACAAGAACTCAGATTTCAAAATGACGAAGCCATCAAAAGGCAAAGCCAGAAACATAATTTGTTTGTCTTTGTTCTTGTAGGTAATGCAGTTAAAGATGCAGGCAGTGGCACTGGTGGCCCAGAGGGGTAATTTCTCCAAGACGTCTGCCTCTGCGGTCCTCGACGCTCTGGTGGACAAGGTGGGAGACGTGAAGTGTGGAGGGAAGACCAAGGAAGCCCTGACTGCCATCGGGGAGGCCTGCTCTCTGCCCTGGACCGCCGAGCAGGTAACACGGGCGGCCCTGCTCACATGGTTAATGAACCAGTTCTGTAGTCCGTTTTCTGAATTCTTTTTCTGCTCTCAGGTTGTCTCAATGGCCTTTTCCCAGAAGAATCCCAAGAATCAAGCTGAAACGCTGAGCTGGCTGGCTAATGCCATAAAGGAGTTTGGTTTTGCAGGGTAAGCTGGCAGTGTCACTTGCCTTGGCTTTAGGTCTGAGCAGAATAAGGCTGTCGCTCTCTGATCTGTTTTCTGTTCTGTTCAATTGGGACTGAATCAAGCATCTCCCTTTCCACTTCCAGAATAAATGTGAAGGCTTTTATCAACCATGTCAAGACTGCTTTGGGAGCCACCAATCCTGTGAGTGTTCCAACGAATTCAGCATCTTGTTCTATTCTGCATAGAGTGTTTGTCTGTTGCTATTATGAATGTGTCAGTAAACCTGATGGGCTCTCTGCTGCAGTAATGTGTACTTATTTAGAGGTTTGGGAATGGTTGACAAACCCAATTTAGTGACAAACAACGTGTCGCATGGATTTTTTTTTTCCTGTTGCAGAAATGTTTAATGTCCTAAAGTGTGTGTGTGTGTATCTGTTTTTGTCCAGGCTGTGCGAACAGCAGCCATTGGCCTGCTGGGTGTCATGTACCTCTACATGGGAGCTCCACTGCGGATGTTCTTCGAGGATGAGAAGGCAGCCTTGCTCTCCCAGATTGACACAGAGTTTCAGAAGGTAGCAGTTCAATCCACACACCTGTGTATTGTCATAGAAGGGAATCCTTAAATTAACTCCATTACTTTTACTTCCTAGAAAACAGAGTATCTTTAATGGTGACCTCATGCTGCTCAGTAGGCGTAAATATACTTTTCTAACCAAGAAAACCGTCAAATTAAAAACTGCCTTTCTCTCCCTGACTCGTATTCCATTGGTTTAGACTTTTGAATGATCCCTCACTGTATTATGTCCCGCCTCAGCATCCTGTTTCAACAGGAAATGCATCAAGTAAAGATGTCATTTCATGTGGTCTTTAAGCAGTGTTAACTAGATATGCTGCTACTTTAGGCATAAATGCTAATTATGTCCGTGCTCTGACTGATATTCTGCATGTGCTGACCTCAGTTGCAGGGCCAGACCCCCCCTGCTCCCACCAGGGGCTCCAGTAAGAGGTCAGAGGATCAGGAGGAGGGAGAGGAGACGGAGGAGCAGGAGGAGGGAGGTGCAGCGGATGTTGTGGATCTGCTGCCCCGTACTGACATCAGGTGAAACTCTACAACACCCCGATTTAAGTTCTGATTCAGGAAGTGTCAAGACATGAGAATTTCATTTGATCAAATAGAGTCTTAATCAACTCACAGGTCTATTTTTTACACGAAGATGTTGCCTAGTGCTACTTTAATCAGTGTTGCTGTGTGTCTGCAGTGTTTCGTCGTTCAACACGGTGAACACAGAATGTAAACTTATCTGTATTGATGACATTGGACTGACAGCCCATAGGACATTCCTACAGGTTCATACAAGGTCTAACGTACTTGAATTATGAAAAGTGAAATTCAAGGACCTTAAGTACTTGAATACCTGGAAAATAGTGAATGCAAATCAAAACATATAAAAGAAGACTGACATTCTGGAAAAAGATGACTCAAAACTATGACTGATGGTTGTTAGAATGCAGTAAGGTTAAGGTGTCCTTATGAACAGAAAAATAGTGTTGGAAAAAGTAACTGAAAGTCCTTGAATTTGATTTAATGTTGTCTGTATGAACCCTGTTCCTATAGTCAAGGCTCAGTATGAATCTCCTACATGTGGTGGACCTGGATTAACCACTGTAATATTTCTGGGTTGTGTGTGAAAGTGCTATTAGACTAAATATACCAGAGCATGACTTGTTAGTGGTACCAGTCCGAGTTCATTCGTTCAAACTAATCATTTGCTGTTTTGTCTGACCCCTCTTTCTTTCTTTCTTTGTGCAGTGATAAGATCACGGGGGCGATGGTGGCTAAGATTGGGGATAAAAACTGGAAGATCCGGAAGGAGGGTTTGGATGAGATGGCTGCGGTCCTCTCAGAAGCAAAATTCATCAAGCCCACAGTGGGAGATCTGCCCATAGCACTGAAGGCTCGCCTCGGGGACTCCAACAAGATCCTGGTTCGTAGTGTGCTCGGCCTTCGTGAACGTTGACTATGATGCAGGAAAACTACTGAAGCAAAATGCTCCTGGTACTTTGCTGTGATTGGTGTGGTTGTTGTGCGTTCCAGGTCCAGCAGACTCTGTCCATCCTCCAGCAGCTGGCCACAGCGATGGGTCCCAGCCTCAAACAGCATGTCAAGACTCTGGGCATACCAGTCATCACAGTCCTGGGAGACAGCAAGGTTTGACAAAACATACAATAAATACAAATTGGCATATTATGACATAGCACACACATCAAGAAAAGAAGAATAGGCTAATTCATTACCATTTGGGCAAACACAGTATCTAGAGGTGATTATTGCTTTAAGTCATGTACATTAGTGCAGTCTAGTGTCCTGTTGGTAGGAAAAATTCAAGTACTGCTCCCATTAAGATGACATTTATACATTTTAAAACTATAGAGGAGGACAATCGTTTGTATGCTTCTATTTTACTAAGAAGCAGAAGATGCCATTCACTTAAAGCTATATTCCACTTAGTTTTAACATGGTTATTCGGCACTTGACTGCCATGAAAACCAGAATATAAACTACTCGCCAAGATCAGATACAGCTGGACTAGTTTGTAGCGTTTGAATGAGGCAAGAAAAGAACCTGAAATATGACATTTAACACGTTTGTGAACAGATTCAACAACAGATTCCGCTTTTAAGACAATAAAGCAGTAACTGGTTCGTCCTCATTTTGCATTTCTATTCTTGCTTTACACTAAAATTGGTACTTAAAAATAAAAGTAGATCCAGTCTCCCAACCAGGACGTATCTCTCCTGAATGGTATCCCCCAGTTATGTTCTCTTCTATCAATAAAAATGCTATTTGGTGAAACTGTTCTAAAACGCTGCACCAAAGGTCCATTGAAAATCTCAGCAGCAGGATCTGTTGTTGAATCTGTTCAACGTGTTAAATGTCAGTTTTCAGGTTATTTTAGTGGCTCATTCAAATGAATGGGAAGTAAAAATCTGAATGCTACAAACTCGTCCAGCTGCATCTGATCTTGGTGATTTAGTTCATATTATGGTTTTCATATTATGGTTTTCATGGCGGTCAAGTGCCGATTAACCCCCATGTGGAATATTGATTTAAAGGTGAGTGTATGTGATTGGGAATTCCTCTTCCAAAGTGGAGGGGTCTCCAAGCATAAATAATCATGGACAGTGGGGGAATCTGACATCCTGTGATATCCTCTATAGCTTTATGAACAGAGCATTGCATTCTGACAGATGTATCCCGTGTTGTGCTTACTCCTCAGAACACGGTCCGTGCCGCGGCGCTGGCCACCCTGTCGGCATGGGTGGAGCAGACCGGGATGAAGGAGTGGCTGGAGGGGGAGGAGCTGGCTGAGGAGCTGAGGAGGGAAAACCCCTTCCTCAGACAGGAGGTGGGACTGCTGCTGTGTGCCTATTGATCTGGGGGGTATCTCACAAAGCAGGATTAGTGAGTTAGCCAGCTAACTTTAAGAAATGTTATGAAATATCTTCTGAAATTTTGTTTATTAGCAATCAACAATATGCATGACTGAATCATATTCCTAAACCTAGTATTCAAGTTTTGTAGTTTTTATCATCTAATCCTGCTTTGTGAAATACCCCCCCAGCTTATGTAATTACATACATCAAGTATACTTTTCCATTTACCTTATTTCTCCTCAGTATGTAGCTGTTTACTAGGGATGGGATCATCTGCTTATGATACGATTCGATACACAATATGGAGTTCATGATTCATTACAACCACAATATGATGTGATAAATAAAAGTTCAATAACAATAAAGTGTGATTACAGAATTGTTTATTTCTGATCTTTCTTTCTTTTCTAATATAATATGGATGGAGAGCTTGTGATTGAAATTGTGATGGTCAAGCCGTCTCATCTGTGATTACTACAGCAGAAGAACATAGAACTAATATCATGATTCATTTTCCTGCCCCGCGATGCGTGTCGTTATTTTATTTTTTATTATTGTGATATATTGAATTTCGATAAATTGTCTCATCCCTATTGTTTACCTGCAGCTGCTTGGCTGGCTGGTGGAGCGGCTGGCCGCTCTGCGCTCGGCGCCCTCTGACCTGCTGCTGTGTGTGGCTCCGCTGTACGCCTGCCTGGAAGACCGCAATGGAGATGTGAGGAAGAAGGCCCAAGACGCTCTACCTATTTTTATGACGCACCTGGGCGTCGATAAGATGAACAAGGCCGCAGGGAAACTCAAGGTAGGCAGCATGGACCAGATGAAGGGCTGAGCCTGTTTAAACACAAACTCTCTGGAGTTTGTGTTTAAACAGCATCACAAATACTAAGATTTGCTTACATTTCTCCATTTCATATCACTATGAAATGAATATTTTGGGGGGTTTTTGGCTGCTAGTCAGACTAATTAAGCATTTTTTAAGAATCACTTTGGGTTCCAGTGACTTGTGATAGGCATTTTTCATTATTTTTTGACATTTTATAGACTAAATTATTAAGCGAAATAAATCCTATAGATCAATTGGTTTCCTTCAATCCAATAGATTAAGATTTAAGGCAAGGAGTTCCATCAAAGAAAAATAATATGAACAATTGAACTAAACCAACAGTGTTTTTTCGATCACATCTAGCCTAACTGCGCATGTTTATTGAGGAAACTTGAGTTTGTGTGTTGTTTAGCAGTTCAGCTATTAATTTTTCTGCCTCTAAATTCTGACTTAAAGTGTGCTTCATTGTGCAGCCTGGATCTAAAGACCAGGTGGTCGCCCTGCTGGACAAGGCCAGGTCCATCATGCCAGCCAAACCTGCCGGTCCTGCCAAGGCTGCCCCCGCCAAAGCTGCCGCCTCCGCTCCCCCTGCCAAACTTTCTGCAGGTGTGTCAAATGAAACCCTGCCAACAAGGGGAATGTGTCCCTGTTGGCAGTTTACCATGGATGGGAACACCGACTGACTAGTCTCTGTACAACAGCAGTGAGCTTTATGATCAAATATTTTATTCCTCTCCCTCCTACTGCAGCTCCAAATGAAGCGGCCCATTTGGATTGCGAAGCCACCGAGGACAAATGCGATGCCAAAAGTGCCAAGGCGGGGACTGCACCGAAAGGAAAAGTGAGTTCAGAATCACCGGTGGTTTGAGATGATTTTATAGGGTGTAATAGTTGTTCTTGCTTGAAATGATGGTCTTGTTACTTTTCCACTAATGAAGCTAGTTTGAAAGGCTGCTCACCTGCGAGCTGTGATGTTGTTTTGGCCAGCGGCGATCTCTGGAGCTGAACTCGAGCGCCAACAGCAGCTTGAACTCCAGTATGGAGAAAGAGGCCGGTGCCAGCAAAGCTACAGGCTCCTCCAAAGGAAATAACCGCAGACGGGTACCTTAACGCTGTGCCTGGTGAAACACATTCTGGAGAGGACTGGCACATGTTGGGAGGGACTTTGCGGCAACACACCTTTCTTTTTCACCTTCACTTTTCATATGAATCTTTCTCCTGGCACATGAGTGTGCTGGGTGTGCACTCAAACAGTGGGCTATGCGGGTTCTTTTCCCTTGCTCTGATTTTCACCTTCTCTTTTCTGAAAGGCAACAGTGGAGGATGTATTAAAATGGTAACAATCTGGACCACATTTTGCTGTCTCTGATATTGTGGTAGTTTTGCCTCGGCCCAAACTCTTCCCATCCCTTACTCATCTGCTTTGATTTAAATCAATAGTCTCATCCATCTCCTCCCCTCTCTAGAGTGCAACAGCAAGCAAGAAGCCCTCTGGGAAGGGAAAAGAGGAGGAGGACAGGTCGGGCCCCCTTTTCACCCTCGTGCCCAGCAGGAAAGAGCTACGCACCAAAGAGGAGAAGAGCTTGAAGGTGTGTACCTGGGTTCATATGCAATGCTGTCAGTGATATTGATGCATGTGGTGCTGCTGTAAAACTGCAAAATCCCAAACCAGACAGGCTTTTGCTTTTGGGTTTCTCCATCACACTGAGATGCCTCAACAAAATTTGGTATGTGGAGACAGTAATTTCTCGTCTTCAAAAACCTACTATTTACAGAAAATAAGCTTGCTAATATCATGGCTGCGTGACGCATCTGTGCGCAGACCAGCTTAATGCCCAGCAGTGTGGATATCGGGCGATGTATCATAATATCTATATTGTGATATGAAACTAGATATCGTCTGGGATTTTGGTTATCGTAATATTGTGAAATAACTTAACTGTAGCGCAGCCTTTAAGAACATCATATCCATATTACTTATTACTGATTACGCATTACTGATTATTAATGATCATTGCTAATTTTCTTGTGTGTAAATATCTTACGAAAGCAGGAATACTCATCCCTAATGCGACTCAATATCGTCACATTATCAGTTTTAAGGATTTCGGTTTACAATATTGTCATATTTGATTTTGTCAATATGGCCCAGCCCAATGTGGATACATGTGGGTTTTTTAATTTTTTTTTTTTTTTTTTTCAGGCAATTATCTGAGATTGGACAACTATTTACTAAAATATCAACATTTTGTGCATGTCAGAAGTTTTACTGTATACAAAACGAAGTGTTTTTCTGATATTGACTGATGTTTATGTTTCAGGTGCTGAAGTGGAACTTCCCTTCTCCCCGTGACGAATACATCGAGCAGCTGAAGACTCAGATGGCTCCCTGTGTCGCGAAGTGGCTGCAGGACGAACTCTTCCATCCTGACTTCCAGCGCCACATCAAAGCCATCAGCACCATGATCGAGGTGAGATCCGACACGTTGCGGTGCACTTTGATGTAGAAGAGGGGGGGGGGGGGGGGTGCGGGAGTGATGAGTTGCACTGATCAGTCGGGGCGGCGGCTGCAGTGGCACCGACGCCCCGATCCGACACAACCTGGGGACACACCATGTGCACAGGGGCCATCTGACTCCACCCTCCCCCCCTCCTAAAAATATGTGTGTGTACAGATGCATGCAGACTTATGTAGGACGGCATGAGATCTGTCGATGTTGCAACTCCTACTGCTCGCCTGTAGAGGTCGATAAAGCCTCTTTAACATCAGAGCAGAATATTTTTGACTCTTATAAATAGCTGCTGTCTTCCTGTGTCCCCCCCCCCCCCCCCCCCCTCTTTCGACCGGTCCAGCGTCTGGAAGCGGAGAAGGACGCCATGCTGTCCTGCCTGGACCTGATCCTCAAGTGGTTCACGCTGCGCTTCTTCGACACAAACACCAGCGTGCTGATGAAGGCCCTGGAGTTCCTCAAGCTCCTCTTCCTCTCCCTCAGCAAGCAGGACTACCACCTCAGCGAGCTGGAGGCCAACTCCTTCATCCCTTACCTCATCCTCAAGGTTTGTGTGTCTCTGGATAGACCTGGGCTACTATTTACCATACACTAGTTTATGATTGGTAATGACTGTTTCCCTCCTCCATTACTCACTAGGTCTGAATTACTCACCCATAGTGCTTTCAATACCTCGAGTATCGCTGAATCTGTAATCTTTGGATCAGAACTTCACCTGTTGTTGCTGTTGCTCTCATGCACCACTACAGATGGTTACAACTATCTGTACTGTATGAGCATGCATCAACGTGTGATTATCTCTTAGTCCACTGTTTTGTTTTGGACTGATTTTATTTGAACAGCTTTCGTGTCACTACCCTTGTACCTGTTTTTTACATATCCCGTCACACATCAGCAACTCGGTGGCAGGAGCTGATGTGCGTTGCAGCAGAATGGGTCCAAAACAGAGACGAGCTGACAGAATTACACATTGAAATGATGTGAATGCTTGTCCAATTATGGATAGTTGTAACGTTTGTAGTGTAGGGGGTCAGTTCAATTGCTGACAACTTACTTGAGTGGGAGGATTTTAGCAATTACTTAGTGAACTGTGCAAATTAAATTTGACATGATGTGATGACTGGAAAAGAGAAGGATGGATTTTTGAGAATTCAATAACTTAAGTTAACCACTCAGTCCCATTCTGCAACTGACATGTTTGATTATATGTGTATATAAATGGAGGACAATTTGACTTCCTTTAATAGTGCCCCTTTAAATTGTGAACACTAAACGAAGCTGTGAATTTAATTTGTGATTGTGGATTAGTTGGACTTGTTCTCTGAGGCAGGGTTTGTGATGAAGTGCTGCAGAAATAAACTTCATTTGTAAAGCCAACAAGCCTTTGTCAAGTACCCACTTGCTAGCAAAAGGCAAGTTTTGAACTGGGGGATCATGGATTCAGTGAAACTCGCTCTGCATTGAAAGCATTATTGGGTGAGTGATTTAAAACACCTGGAGTAAGAAAATCCAAACTATGCCTTTTTTATTGTTATATTATAATTAGGGGTGGGCAATACGGCCAAAATATCACATCACAATCTTTTCAGGCAGTATCATGATCCACCATATGGATCACGGTTTCCAGGTGGTGTTCATATCTACTGGTTTTTCTGGTCATGTCGTTTTGAAAAATGTTGAACAAGAAAGATGGATAAGGCTGTTTTTTGCCCGAGGTTTCAACAGTGCAGTTACTTTAACATTTTGTTATTAAAGTTCTGTTGAACTTTGGTAGTACGTTGGGTTGTGTATCTGTTGCTCCAGTAGAGGAGATTGGCCTCTGCCATTGTATGGAGGAACAGTCTGAAAATCACACTTCTAGCAAATAAACACAAACAAAGCAGATTCTGACAATATATGAAAAAAACTAGTCCTGTGGCTGAATTGTGGTCAGTCACTTTCTATGTTGAACAAGTGCAACACCACAATCCAGTCGGAGAAACTTATTCTGATGGAACAAAGAAAATAGTATGTTTATTAATAATTGTGACTGGGTGAAACGGGACTAAACAGATTCTGCCAATATATATATACAAAAACGAAGATCGTCAGTTTGCCCACCTCTAGTTATTGTTATAATGCCACATGGGGGGGGTGACAGTGATGAGTTGCACTGTTAGTCGGGTTGCTTGTTGCAGTTGCACAGCCTCCCGTCCCGACTTTCCATGGTGACACTCTAAAGTGCACAGGGGCCATCTGAGTCGCCCCCCCCCCCCCCCCCCACCTGACAAAAGAAAACCCCTTCAAGCGGTAAACTGCTGTCTTTCTGTCATTCCCTTACCTGCCGTTATATTCTGTGTTTCATTCTGCTCTCTGCCCCTCCTGGCCTGAAGATGGGAGAGTCCAAGGATGTGGTGAGGAAGGACGTGCGAGCCATAATGAGCATGTTGTGTAAAGTTTACCCTGCCAGCAAAATCTTCCCCTTCATCATGGAGGGAACCAAGTCGAAGAACTCCAAACAGAGAGCCGGTGAGAACGGAGAACATCATTTATTCAACATTTCTGCATAAATGAGGATCAGTGAGAAATACTGTTTACTAAGCTTGTTTATAGCAACATCTTTGGGTTAAAGTTTCATTTTTACTTTCCAGATTTTCTCAGATTTTTACTTCCTAGATTTTCCCCACTGGTGTCAAACGGACATTCTTCTAGTCACAAAGCCCACTTCTCTAATCTTTAAGCTCTTGTCACCGCCTGAAATGAAAGGTATTGCTATTGTTCCTTCCTGACATTTTCCCTTCTCTTGCTCCAGAGTGTCTGGATGAGCTCGGCTGTCTCATTGCGCTGTGCGGCATGTCGGTCTGCCAGCCGACGCCCACCAAAGCACTCAAGGAGATTGCCGTGCACATTGGAGACAGAGACACATCGGTTCGCAACGCAGCTCTCAACACTATAGTGGTGGTCTACAACAAGTGTGGAGACCAGGTCTACAAACTCATTGGCAATGTATGCAACCCTCTTAAAGCTTTATGCTACTGGAAGCAAATCAAAACTCTCTTATATTTTAGATTCTTTAATGTAGCCGCTGGAAAGAAATTCATGCATAGGCATCAACTTCACTATTTATATTTGTATAAAAAAAACTAATTTTAAGCATAAGCCTTTAGATCAGAATGGCTTTAAGATGATGAAAAACATAGTACATTCAATCAGGTGTGTCCAAACTTTTGACTGGTAGTTTAGTTCCTTCACCTTTTTTAACAACATCCTTTTTGAAGCAGTCCTTGCAGGTCGGTGCCTTCATGCTAGGGATGGGCATTTTATAATAATTTAATGCAAGTACTCGAATATTGAAATTACTTAGGTTGTTTTTTTTTGCGAGTACTCTAAAATAAGAATATGGTCTGAAATTAACACCCAAGAGAAAATGCGGGTAGGGGTCCGTGTCCGACTGGAAACACACAAGCGGAACCAAAGTTTGGCTAATGCTAAACAGTTAGTTTCGTAGGCTATAGGCCTGTAAGAATATCTATTACTATCTAATGCTTTCACATTTATGTAAATTGACCAACAACGGAAAACAAGTGCAATGTGAAATTCATTTATTGAACAACCAGGCTTCAATTAGCCTATTAAACCATAAATTCAAAGTTAACATAAATAGGAAAAATCTATTAAAAAGTTAACAATATTTAAATGAAGGAATTTTGCGCAACAGCAAAAATACTCTCTAGACACAGCTCATTTTTGCTAGCAGTCCCGTCCAAAAAATGTAAGCTTTTAATATAGAACAGGGTCAATTTACGTTTATATTTATTATATACATATATGTTTTTTTTACAAAGCAAAAAAAAAATGCAAGTACTCTATACGTTGAACCATTGAAGGAATACTGACGTCCAAATAGAGTACTCGAGTACTCATGCCCATCCCTACTTCATGCCTCCAAAAAAATAGCCCATTTTCCACTTTCCTGAACTGTGCTTTCTTTCTTTTTGTGATCAGAGGAGCTGCGTACTCTCACACTAAACAGAGAGTCTAATACCAGTGTTTTTGTCCCTAGCTGTCAGAAAAGGATATGAGCATGCTGGAGGAGAGGATCAAGCGTTCGGCCAAGGAGACGGCCCCGCCCGCTAAACAGGTGGAGGAAAAGCTACCGAGAGCCCCTCCCTCCCAGGCCAACGCCAGCCTGCTGCGCAAACCCCCCGCCGACGAGCAGGCGCCCTCCAAACTGCGGTACGCTTCACTCCTGATACTTGACTCGTCAGCAATTATGATGTCCAATCTGTTCTTAAGCATTTAACAGATGTGGGTTTTCTTTTATTAATTCATAGGGATTCCCTGATGAAGTGGGGGGGGGGGGATTACTGTTTTCGTAGCAGTGTAACAGTAGAAAGTCGGGGTAAAACGTGTCATTTTAATCTGTGATCAGCCAACGAACAACGGCACATGATGTAAAAGTGCACAGCAAGCAGAACCAGCACTGTTTAACAGATTGATTTATTTTACACATGGATAGACCAGCAATATCATGCAGAAAGAACATCGTTTTTATCCAAACATAGTAATTGTTGTGCGTTTGATGACTGAGGTGCTTGCTCTTCTCTTACCACCGGTAATATATGAAGGTGAAGAATATATTACAAACATGTTTTTACTTTTTTCTGTCATACATGACACGGTTGAAACGGTGCTCAGCTGATCACCGATGACCTATTAAGAACGACTATTTCAGCTTTTTTTTTTTAACACAATTGCAGATGATTGCAGTTTTCCTCCTATTTTTGCTGGTTCTGATTACTTCCTTAACTTAATCATAGTCTCTGCTTTTAAATTTCCTCTGTCCTCTTTCTGTCTCGTTAATCACCCCCCCCTCTCTCCCTCCTCTCCTCTGTCCCTGCAGGCAGCTTCGTGCCCAGAATGCCCTGGCAGCCCAGCAGCCGGAGCCGTCTCCGGTCGCATCCGAGTTTTCCCTGGACCTCCACCTGCTGGAAAACGACTCGTTGCCCGGCTGCGAGCTGCCTGAGCTGGTGCAGCACAAACTGGACGACATGGAGCCTATGGCCCTTTCTGAGCTAAAGTAGGAGGGGTTATATATAAAGTATATAAGACTAAATTCATGCCATCTTGCAAATTGTACTGCGTATATGTAACTTGACATTCACAGTATGGGCATTCTCAGTTCTTTTTACGGATGATTGTACTAAAGTGCTTCTATAACACATTGTTGACTCCTCCGTCTTCTCGTCTGTGCCTCAGTGATATTTTTCATTTTTGTAGGACACGCCCACTTCCTATCGCCTTTGATCTCCACCCAAGTCCCGCCTCCACCATCAACCTGGTAATATCCAAGATTGCCTCTGGGGATCTTAACACCAGCATGCAGGCCCTGACACAGGTAATAAGACACATGGCCACCAGCAAGGCACAACTTCCATCCAACTGTCAAATTAATTAACTCCATCCAACTGTCAAATTTGAAGAAAACTCTTTTTTTTTTTTACTTTTTTTTGCACAAATTAAAATGTATGAGCACGGTCAAAATTAATAAATGGGTTTACTGAACATAGAATGTATGCATCCATGACAAAATGGAAAGTCTTTGACTATTGGACCATAGTTACTGTCAGCTAATATTGGCAATATTTCATGCTGTCTATCTTCTAATGCACCAACTAAAGGCAATGTAGCCATGACGGTGCTTTATACATCTCAGCATTTTCAGCTTGGCTTCATTTCAAACTGATACATTGTTTTCAGTTTCAAATATTTCCATGCCCCAAATTTGCCTTAAACTTTTGCCAGTGTATAACCCCCTTAATATTGGTGGGGGTAAAAAAGATAATTAAATTGTCGATCGTGATTATTTCTGACTAATAATCGTCAACACAGCTCTATGTCCGAGTCCACCTCTGAATCATGATCATGCCAGTCTGCTAGAATTTATTCAAGAAATGTGTTTAAATCGGAATTTATCATTTCAATTTGGCCTTTCTAATTCAGTGTGTCATAATGTGCTCACAATACTTGTTTGGAAACCCAGCTACACTCTCCTCGTCAACCAGCTGTTGAGATGCTAGGGAAGCAACACACCCACCTCTCTCTCACTCCCTCTCTCTCTCTCTCTGTGTGCTGTGCAGATGGACGAGGTGTTTCGGCAGCACAGCGGGTCGGACGTGATGGCGAACAACATCAACCAGTTCCTCATCGCCACGGTGCTCCAGCTGCGCCTCATCCACAGCACGCACATGGCCGACCAGCGCGTCGCCAAGGAAGACGTCTCCAAGCTCTACAGCTGCATCGTCGGCAGCATCATGACTGTGAGCGATGGGGAAACTTTTAAATGATCTATCTGTCAGGTTGTAGTTTTAGTAGAGCGTGGTCTCCAGACGGGTTAGAAGTCATTTGTTTTCTTTAACACCGTCATGCAGGACCTTGCTGATCAGTTCTTGTTAGGCTTGGGCCGATAGTCGATATAATCTTTATTGATATTATTATATTTTCTGTGATATCGATTATCGCCTCCCCACCCCACCCGGCCTCCCTTGTGTTGCTTATATCACAATTATGCAAGTATTTCAACTTATAAACCTATAACCTACTAGTGGTAGGATGAAAAAATTTGTCTTTTTACTTCAAGTGGGTTCCCTTTTCCATAATCTGCCCGTTTTTTACTGGAAATGGCAGGAATTAGCAAATGACACCAAATGGACATTGTTTCCTCCAATGCTTGAATAGTAAGATCAAATAGAAATTTGGTGTAATTTAGAAGAAATAAAATGCAAAAAAGAAAGGAACCTGGTGGGAAAAAAGGGGAGTTGGATATGGCCAAACCTTGTTGTTGTTTTGAACGCTCTTTGTCATAGCACCCCACTGTTCTGTAAGCCTTTTCAGCCAGAGTAGTCGCGCACACACACACACACACACACACACACACACACACACACACACACACACACACACACACACACACACACACACACACACACACACACAGGGTATACCAGGACACATGTATATTGAGGAGTATACATGAGGGGAGTAAATGGATTTCATATTGTCACCAAAACACACATCGCATCATAAATTAGACCTATTGATGTGATTAATCAATAGTTATGGTTCACATATGCTCTAGGTGCCTAATGGCTATTACAGCTCACTATATGTATGCCAAGCGGTGTGTAATGGCTCTGGCTCACTGTATATAGGCCTAAAAGTCCCTCTTTGATGTTATCAACATAG